>NC_046644.1:1675440-1975440 GCF_900324485.2 Mastacembelus armatus | reverse complement strand
TGATAACAAAGAGAGGGAAGGTTGTAAGGACTGAAGGAGTTGAACTGCCAGAAGGCAGCATAGTGGATGTTGAGGGAAGCTACAAGTACCTTGGAATCCCACAGGCAAATGGGAACCAAGAAGAAGCCGCAAGAAAATCCGCCACAGCCAAATACCTACAGAGAGTAAGGCAAGTCCTAAGAAGTCAGCTAAGAAGAACAAGGTCCAAGCCATCAACACCTACGCCCTGCCCGTCATCAGGTACCCCGCTGGCATAATAAGCTGGCCAAAAGAGGACATAAAAGCCACAGATGTCAAGACAAAGAAGCTCTTCACAATGCATGGAGGACTTCACCCCAAATCCAGCATCCTGAGACTGTACAGGTTAGAGAAATTAAAATGTTTACCCTCCTGTGACCTGATACACCTTACTTTAGTATTACTAAAACACTTCTGAATGGGGCCTATTGTGTATTGCAGAAATATAATTTCACTCTCAATGAGAAGTTTGTGCTAACCTTGACTATTTGATAAGGGCCCAGATGTCTTTCTGTGAGAAATCACCTGCCTTTTGTGTTACCATGAAAACTGATGTGTTAGGCTGCAAGCAGCCAGTGATCCTCATGCTGTACCAAGGTGCTGTGTGAATGTTACTCCTTGCAAGTAAAACTTCTATATAATCTTACCGAAGGTCGTCCTCTGAGTCTATTTCTTAAAAGAATTTACCTAACAACTTGGGGGCTCGTCCACGGATCGCAATACCTCCTCTTCCTTCCAGGTTTGGACCTAAAAACCGTGCACGGGGCAATCTAAGGCTCCTGACTGAAAGCCCTCCGCCCCGGTCCCATAAGGGAACAGTTTGGAGCATTGAGGGGCTAGGATCTGCTGTGAGGGGAGAGGAGGGACGCGATTGAATTTTGAAAAGAGCGACCAGAGACTCCTGTAAGGTAAGAGGATTTTTTTAAAACAGAGAGAGAGAGTATTGAATTTGGTGTGAAGGGAGACTCTGGGAATTTCTGGCTCTCTGGGAGCCCTGAGTGTTCCTGGGTCCTTCAGGTCATGCAAGCTGAGTAGTGTCTCAGTGGAATACCGGCTCATATCAGGCTGAGAAGTTAGTTCAAAACGAGACTAAAAATATCATCGACTTGACTTGAGTTCTGGAATTCAAACAAAACCAAAATTTGTGTGTCCTCGGGGACGCTGGCTCAAATGTATTCGGGTAAAACCAGGAAATCATTTTCCTGGATTTCAGGAAATCAGAAACTCGGGACGAACCCATAAAGTGGTCTGTGGGAGACCCAAAGTAAACTAACTCCGTGGTCTGTGGGAGACCCGAAACAAAAAGAACCCCGGTGCAGCGTCGAAAGTGCTTTTGAGCATAAGGTCAAGAGAGAGATAATTGGTACCATGGGAAGAATATAAAAGCATAGAAATAATTAATGTGACATAAAGCAAGTTAATCAGCTGCTCCATTTCCTCCAATTAGGTCAGTAACTAAACAATAACAGTAATTTAATTAATTTG
The DNA here is from genome assembly GCF_900324485.2 of Mastacembelus armatus. Classification (NCBI taxonomy): domain Eukaryota; kingdom Metazoa; phylum Chordata; class Actinopteri; order Synbranchiformes; family Mastacembelidae; genus Mastacembelus; species Mastacembelus armatus. Next base: position 1,973,937 of record NC_046644.1, on the reverse strand, counting down.
AAAAAAAAGGGGGGGGGGGGAATAAGGAGCCTGTTAAAATAATTAGTGTAGGCCTATAATAATTATAATAATAATAAATAAATAAATAAAATAAATAGCAGTGAGTAAAAACAAATAGTAACTGAATATAAGGAAATAAAATGGGTGATAAGAACACTAAATTAGAAAAACTAGTCACTGGTGACGCAAAATTGATGCATCAAAAGGATCCTAAAAAATATAGAAAAATTAGAAAAATGGAAAAATATATATGGTTTTTCAGGGAAATTAAACTGTGAGGACTATAGAAACTTATTGAAGGACATAAAGAGTAAGACTAAGACAAATCAGAAGGATCAGAGAAAAGAAGGGCTGTTTCCAGCACAGGAATGGTTAAAGGAGGTAGAGAGAAGACGGTGAGGGAGAGAGAGAAAGGAAGTAGAAGAGAGACAGAAGCAAATAGAAAACCAGTTAAAAGCCTCTTCACCAACATTGTATTTAGGGCAAACTGTTGAATTTACAGATGAACAAACAATGTCATGCTGTAGACCACCTCCTCGTCCTAACAATCCACGACCGGCTCGGCCTCCTCCGTACGCCCAGGGAGAAGAGGGTGCTGTTGGTGGAGCAATATTTCCTCCCACAGCTCCTTCTGATCCTGTGAGCCTCAATCTCCTTATGCAGAAGATAGTGAGGGAGTGCTGGCTTATTATAACAGACTGAAAGAGGTGTTCATCACTCATAGTGGAATATCAGTACCTGAAGGTGCTGCACAGAATGGGGATGAGCTTTATGCACAGCAGTTAAAAAATGCCTTCTTAAATGGCATCAAACCTGAAATTTCAGGATTTATTTGAAAGCATCAAATTGGCTGGCGAACTTGTGTCCTGACAAAGACTAAAAATTATGCTGTGCATGCGTCCACTGTTCTCCAACAAAGAGCAAAAGCACAAAAGAAAATTAGAAAAACAGTTGAAGTGTTTTTCACTGACTATGATAATGAAATGGTTTCTGAGTGTTATTTTCAGGGGGACAAGCTATGGCTTGATGGCCGGGGCAGGGGGCGGGGACAAGGTCGTGGCCAGAGAACTGGCACACAGCAGATAGTTGATCATGACTACTGCTACGTCTGTGGAAAAGCAGGACACTGGGCCAAAAGCTGCCCACAGTCAAAGACACACCCTGAGCAGCAGGAGGGAGGAGCAGGCTACTCTGCATGACTAGACAGCGAAAAAGGTCAGATGCAAAATATGGCGCATCCCCACACTGAACAGCAGAAAAAGCTACAAAACTCACATCTGACTGAAGCTAACATCTGAGCCATGAAGGAGTAACTTAAATTATGCTTTAAGAAAAAAAAAGCTAAAGTAACATTGCTGGTGCAAGGTTTTAAGATAAGATTCCTTTTTGGTACAAAAGCTTGTAAATCAATTCTTAGCTAAGTTTTCTCCTCCTACAGGAAGTCTAATACCTTTGTATGTAGATGATATTTTGATATGCTCTGAAACACAAGAACAATGTAAAACAGACCCCATAGCTCTGCTTAAGTTTCTAGCAGAATAGGGACACAAAGTGAGTAAGAACAAACTACAGTTGTGGAAAAAGGTTAGTTAAATACCTAGGTCACAACCTCTCACAGCAATGGAGATCACAAGACTCACACAGAAAAGAAGCTATGCTTAAAGCACCAAAACCACAAACTAAAAGACAGATGATGTCTTTTTTAGGTATGACAAATGTCTGCAGAGCATGGATACCAAAGTATTCAGAGTTGTCTAGGCCATCGTTGAAATTGATTTATGACACACCTATGGCAACTTATGATAAACTGAAATGACTGAAACTGCAGAAAAAGCCTTTAATGATCTTAAAAAGACCCTGACCAGCACCTCTATTTTAGGACTGCCTAACTATGAAAAATGTTTTATGCAAACTGTAGATTGTAAGATTGGTCACATGATTTCAGTGCTGACTCAGCCTTATGGGGACAAAAACAGGCCTATTGCTTATTATTTTACCCAATTGGATCCAATAGCAAGAGCAATGCCTGTATGTATTCAAGCTGTTATTGCAGCCTCCATGACAGTCCAAGCTTCAGCAAACATCGTGTTGCTCCATCCTTTGACACTTAAAGGCTCCACATGCATTCTCTGTCCTGTTGTTGCAAAACAAGATAACATACATGTCACCAGCTAAACATCTGTCCTGCATGATTACGTTGCTTTCACAGCCACATCTCACTATTGAACGATGTACAACTTTTAATCCTGCTACATTAATGCCTATAGCTGAGGATGGTGGGCCACGATTGTATTGCTGAAACTGAGAATAGAGTGTTGACCAGGGTTGACCAAACTGACACACCTTATAAAGATGCTGAAATGACAATGTCTGTAGATGGATCTTTAAAAAAAAAGAAAGAAAGAAAAAAAAAATCAGACTGATCTAATTCTACAGAATATACTGTTGTAACCCTTAAAGATGTTTTTAAAGCTGAATCACCACCATCTCATTTATCACTGCAGGCAGTGAGACTTATTACTTTAACAGAAATTTGTAAATTAAGAGAAGTAAAAGTAGTTAATATTTACACTGATAGCAATTATGAATTTTCAACTGTACATGTGTTTGCTCAGCAGTGGAAGAACAGAGGAATGATCACATCATCTGGTAAGACCATCACCACAAAGATCTTATTTTCCAGCTGTTAGATGCTGTGCAGCTACCTAAGAAGGTTGCTAATTGTAAGTGCGGTACAAATGTGAGGACTAGATATGATTTCTTTTGGTAATTGTAAAACTGACAAAGTTGCTAAATTAGTAGCACAGAAACCACTGCCTTTACAAGCTACAGATACAGTTCAACATCCTGATGAGCAGATACTTAAAGACAAGCAGAACAGTGAACCTTAGAAATGAAAAGGCTCATGGGTAACAACAAAAACAAAGAGAAAAGAGTGTAAATTAAATGACAATAACGTTTGAAGATTTAAAGATGAAAAGTAGTGTTACCTAAAAGTTTATTTAGATATGCAGCTGAGTGACGCATGCTAATGTTCATATGTTAGCAGGAGGGATGGTAGATTAGTAAAGTAAAGTGTTTACAACATACGGTTTTACAAACTACTCTAAAAATTTGTCAACAATGTGAAATATGTCCAAAAATAATCCACAGGGACAGATTGTGACAAGAAATAGTGGAAAGTTTCCACTACCTGAATATCCTTTCAACACATTTGCATGGATTTTATTGAACTAAATAACTGAGGGAAAGAAATACTGTTTAGTGATCATTGATGCATTAACTAAATGGACTGAAGTGTTTCCAGCAAAGCATCCTGATGCTCTAACAGTAGCTAAAACACTGACAACTACTATTATTCCCAGGTTTGGAATTCCAGAGAAAGTCTATTGTAATAATGGTAAATATTTTGTAAACCAGGTAATTAAACATCTTACTGCAGTGTTACCATCTACCTCAGTTAAAACCATTCATTAAGGAGGATGGTCACATGACTGAGACCATTGCTGATTACATGGCAAAAATGTTGAATAATAAAAATGTTGTATCTGTGACTAATGCACAACAGGAGGGTCCTGAGCCTGAACCTGACTCTAGAGTGAAACCAGGAGACTGGGTCTTTGTAAAAATCATCAAGAGGAAGTATTGGCGTTCTCTGTGCTGGGAAGGACCTTACCAAATACTGTTGTCCACACCCATGGTTGTGAGAATTGTTGATAGACCTTCCTGGATTCATTTAACACGTAAAAGTACTGTCTGAGTAATTCTGTCAAACCACCAGGGACTCACTCTAAACTCCAACTAACCTGTGGTGAAGTCTGGCTACAAAGGGGGGTGGGACCAATAGGGACCACTCGTCTCAAACCAGTGAAGAAACCAACCACACCCAGGGGAATTAGGTGAGTGAGGAGTAGAGTGACCTGGGGAGAAGATTCAATTCAATTCAATTCAATTCAATTTTATTTGTATAGCGCCAAATCACAATACAAATCATCTCAAGGCACTTTACAAAAACTAAAACTAAAAACCCAACAATTCCCTTATGAGCAAGCACTTGGCGACAGTGGAGAGGAAAAAACTCCCTTTAACGGAAGAAAAAAACCTCCAGCAGAACCGGGCTCAGTTTGGGCGGCCATCTGCCTCGACCGGACAATAAACAACAAATAGACACTGCAAGTTGGTGGGGCCAGTAACTGCACATCAGCGATAAACAGCTCCAGGACCAGGGACACCTGCAGAAGGTACAGAGAGAGAGAGAGAGAGAGGGAGGGAGGGAGAGAGCACAAACTAGGGGAGAGAGAGAGCACAAGGTTAGTAACATTCAATGGTGGAATATACATGAGGTGGGAGGGGGGGGGGGGGGGTTTAGGGTAGGGGAGCTCAGTGCACCGATGGTCCTCGGGCAGTCTAGGCCTATAGCAGCATAACTAACTAAGGGATGGTTCAGGGTTGCCTGAAGCCAGCCCTAACTATATGCTTTGTCAAAGAGGAAGGTTTTAAGTCTAGCCTTAAAAGTACAGAGTGTCTGCCTCCTGAACCCAGGCTGAGAGCTGGTTCCACAGGAGAGGAGCTTGATAGCTAAAGGCTCTGCCTCCCATTCTGCTTTTGAGAACTCTGGGAACCACAAGTAGGCCTGCACTCTGAGAGCGAAGTGGTCTATTGGGATAATATGGTACTATGAGGTCTTTAAGGTATGAAGGAGCTTGATTATGAAGGGATTTGTATGTGAGAAGAAGGATTTTAAATTCTATTCTATATTTTACAGGGAGCCAATGAAGAGAAGCCAATATAGGAGAAATATGATCTCTCTTGCTAGTTCCTGTCAGGACTCTGGCTGCGGCATTCTGGATTAATTGGAGGCTTTTTATTAAGATATTAGGACATCCAGATAGTAATGAGTTACAGTAATCTAGCCTTGAGGAAACAAATGCATGGACTAGTTTTTCTGCATCATTTTGAGACAGGATGTTCCTAATTTTGGAAATGTTGCGCAGGTGAAAGAATGCAGTTCTAGAAATTTGTTTTATGTGTGAGTTAAAGGACATGTCCTGGTCAAAAATAACTCCAAGGTTTTTTACAGTAGTGCTGGAGGCCAGGGCTATGCCATCTAGAGTAGCTATAATTTGAGAAAAGTTATTTCTGAGATTTTTTGGCCCAAATATAATGACTTCTGTTTTCTCCGAGTTTAAAAGTAAAAAGTTACTGGTCATCCAGGCCTTTATGTCAGTTAGACAGGCTTGAAGTCTGGTTAACTGGTTTGTGTTAACAGGTTTAATAGATAGATATAACTGAGTGTCATCCGCATAGCAGTGGTAATTAATAGAGTGCTTCCTAATGATATATCCTAAAGGAAGCATGTACAGGGTGAACAGAATCGGTCCTAGCACAGAACCTTGTGGAACTCCATAACTAACTTTTGTGCATGTGGAAGGTTCATCATGGACATGAACAAACTGGAATCTGTCCGATAAATAGGATTGGAACCACTTTAACGCTGTTCCTCTGATACCAATCACATGCTCCAGTCTCTGTAATAAGATGTTGTGGTCAATGGTGTCGAATGCTGCACTAAGGTCTAGGAGGACAAGTATCGAAACAAGTCCATTATCTGAGGCTAAGAGAAGATCGTTGGTAACTTTCAACAGTGCTGTTTCTGTACTATGATGTGCTCTAAATCCTGATTGGAAATCTTCAAATAGTTCATTCCTGTGTAAGTGGTCTGATAGCTGCTTAGCAACAGCTTTTTCTAGGATTTTAGAAATAAATGGCAGGTTGGATATTGGTCTATAATTAGCCAAGACTCCTGGATCAAGACTAGGATTTTTGAGTAAAGGTTTGATTACTGCAGTCTTAAAGGCCTGTGGTACGTAGCCTGATACTAGAGATAAATTTACCAAGTCCAATAAAGATGAGTTCATTAATGGCAGGGTGCCTTTAAGCAGTCTTGTCGGGATGGGGTCCAAGAGACACGTTGATGATTTCGATGAAGCAACTACTGATGTAAATTCAGAGAGATCTATAGGAGAGAAGCAGTCTAAACATAACTGAGGTCCTACAGATGATTCAAGAGCTACTGTAGTAAAAGATTCATTTATTATTGTTTTTCCAGGCTAGAAAAATTTCCTCTAAGTTTGTGGAACGCCACTTCCTTTCCAGCCTTCGTGATGCCTGCTTTAAGGTACGAACATGTAAATTATACCATGGGGCTAGTCTTCTCTGAATCACTAACTTCTTTTTCAGAGGGGCTACAGAATCAAGCGTTTCACGCAGTGAGGTTACAGCGCTGTCAACAACATGATCAATTTGGTAGGGAGTAGGATTAAGGCAGCTGCCCTCCACTATGTTTATACTTGGCATAGATGTAAATAAAGATGGAATCATTTTCTTAAATTTATTAACAGCGTTGTCGGATAAACATCTGCTGTAGTGGAATTTTCTTCCAAACGCTGCATGATCCATCATTTTAAATTCAAAAGTTATCAAAGAATGATCTGACAAAACAGGATTTGGGGGAAAAATTATTAGATGTTCAATTTCGATGCCATAGGTCAGAACAAGATCAAGGGTGTGATTGAAACAGTGGGTGAGTTTATTAACGTTTTGAATGAAACCAATTGAATCTAATATAGAATTAAATGCAATGCTGAGGCTGTTATTTTCAACATCTACATGAATGTTAAAATCTCCCACTATAATGACTTTATCTGATCTAAGCACTAAATCAGACAGGAAGTCAGGGAATTCAGTTAACAACTCTGAGTAAGGAACAGGTGGACGGTACAAAATGACAAGTAGAACTGGTTTTTGTGTTTTCCAGTTTGGATGTGAGAGACTAAGAGTGAGGCTCTCAAATGAGTTATAACTGTTCTGAGGATGAAAGTTTAATAATAAGTTTGAGTGGAAGATTGCAGCTACTCCTCCACCTCGACCTGTGCTTCGAGGAACATGATAATTTTTATGACTGAGGGGGGTTGATTCATTCAGACTGACATATTCATCCTGCTGTAACCAGGTTTCAGTAAGATAAAGTAGGTCAATTTGGTGATCAGTTATCAAATCATTTACTAACAGAGATTTAGAAGAAAGGGACCTAATATTTAATAATCCACATTTGACAGTTCTGTTTTTCTGTTCAATAAGAGGAGTGGTCTTAATTTTTATTAAGTTTTTATGAATAACTCCTCTTCTGTTAACTTCTGATTTATTTGATTTATATGTTCGAGGGGCAGACACAGTCTCTATGTGGTTTGAGGGGGGCGGCGGCTCTAAGGAAACTGCAGAGAAGCGTTTTAGACTGAGTCTCTGCATCCCGGTCCCCACCCTGGATTGTCAGGCTTTAGGTCGGCTAAGAAACTCGGCCAAATTCCTAGAGATGAGAGCTGCACCATTCAAAGTGGGATGGATGCCGTCTCTCGCTATCAGACCGGGTTTTCCCCAGAAAGTGGCCCAATTGTCTATGAAGCCCACATCGTTTGCTGGACACCACCTAGACAGCCAGCGACGGAACCACGACATGCGGCTAAACATGTCATCGCTGGTCAGATTGGGGAGGGGTCCAGAGAAAACTACGGAGTCCGACATTAATTTAGCAAAGTTACACACCGACTCAACATTAATTTTAGTGACCTCCGATTGGCGTAATCGGGTGTCATTGCTGCCGACGTGAATAATAATTTTCCCATATTTACGATTAGCCTTAGCCAGCAGCTTCAGATTTGACTCGATGTCGCCCGCTCTGGCCCCAGGAAACATTTGACTATGGTCGCTGGCGTCTCTATTTTCACGTTCCTGACTATGGAATCGCCAATTATCAGAGTTGGTTTCTCAGCGGGTGTGTCGCTGAGCGGGGAAAATCTATTAGAAACGTGAACAGGCAGGTGATGAGCCGTGGGCTTCTGCTTAGGAGTATGTTTCCGTCGGACCGTCGCCCAGGCTAATTCTCCGGGCTGCTCCGGAGCTGCCCTTGGACCGCTAACAGACCCTGAGCTCGGTGGCTCCACACCAGCTAACGGGGCTAGGCTAGCTGGCTTTTGTTCGAAGGTGCGGAGCCGTGCTTCCAAATCAGTGATCCTCGCCTCCAAGGCTAACAGAACCTTACACTTAATACAGGTATCATTATCGCTAAAGGAGGCAGAGGAATAACTAAACATGTGAAGACTGCTCAGAAGTACATTTTGCCATGGAGGGTCCAATATATCGACCCTGGCATCCCTTTAGACTATTTTGTGGGGTGACACTGACAATAAGCATATTGACTGTCATATCACTGACCACAGTTATGTTGCAACAGCCGGAGAATGCTACTCACTCCACTGATATAAGACCTGGTATCTTTTACTGCAGCTGTTTGCTTCCACCTGCCCTCCAGCCAGTAAACAATGTCTTTGCATTATTTGATGCCACCTGCTCCTGTTGTTACTCCACCTTTATTTACACCTTATAGGACTAATTATACCTGTTTTTGAGAAATTCCACTTCAGGGAGAAAGATCTCCACTGGTGCAGCTCTACCACCAATGTGACCACTCCTGGGGCAGGCTATGACCCTTCCTGGTTCACTGACCATGTTACTGCACGTGCTGACCTGTGGTGGTATTGTGGGGGAAACCAATTGAGACCAGTGCTCCCACCTGACTGGCAGGGAACCTGTGCTCTTATACAACTGGTGATGCCATTTTATGTGTTGCCTCCGTCTGGTTCTTCCCTAGACAGCCCACACAGTGTGAAAAGAGACACTCCAGCAGCTGGCAGTTTTGATAACAGAGTATATATTGATGCCATCAGAGCCCAGAGGAGTCCCCGACAAGTATAAAGCTAGAAACCAAGTTGCAGCAGGGTTTGAATCTTTTCTGTTTTGGTGGTTAACCATTTATAAAAATGTTGACTGGATAAATTACTTGTATTATAACCAGCAGAGATTCATTAACTACACTAGAGATGCTGTCAGAGGCTTAGCAGAGTTTAGGTAAAACTAGTCTTATGATCTGGCAGAACCAGATGGCATTAGACATGTTACTGGCTAAGGAGGGAGGTGTTTGTAAAATGTTTGGATCTACCCGTTGTACCTTTATTCCTAACAACCCTTCCCCAGATGGATCTGTCACTTGATCTTTACAAGGACTCCAAGCCTTATCTGAGGAGCTCGCTGAGAATGCTGGTATTGACAACCCCTTCACTTCTTGGCTGGAGGGAATGTTTGGTAAATGGAGCGGTCTGATCCAGTCCATACTCATCTCAGTGGCTATGATGATTGTTATTTTGGTTACCTGTGGTTGCTCTTGCATTCCATGTATTAGAGGCCTTTGTCAACGCCTTATTGATACAACAATAACAAACAAATGTATCAGTCCATTTCACAGGATGACCAGGACTCTGAAACTTCGCAGAGAGCCAATTAAGGAAGACCTGACTGTGACCTTCACTGACTATGATAAATTTGTCTTAACTTCTGAACTGTAAGGCACGAATGACTCAGACATGGAAAGTTCCTACAGAAAGTGATGTTGTGATGACTGTTTGCCCATAAAGACAGAAAGTTATGACATTTATTTCTCACTTCTACAAGTTATATTTCAGTATGCTAATCATCTTAGATTTGTGATTGTGATCTTGCTTGTTTGTTTAATCGTAGTAGTTATGATTTATGATTTTACTGTGTTTTACCAGAATAATTATCATTTGTGATTTGCTAAATATTTTCATGTAGTAGTTATGGTAAGCATAAACAGGAGGGATGTGTTAGAGAAATTAAAATGTTTACCCTCAAGTGACCTAATCCACCTTACTTTAGTTGTTAGGCCCCGACATCTCTGTTTCCAGTTTTGATCCCTTATTTTGGTCAGTTTCCTGTGTTCCAGTTCTGTTTGTATTAATCCCAGGTAGCTCTGTGTTTCGTTTGATCATTAGTAAGATTACGTTCACCTGTGTCCTGAGTTTCTGTCTATATATGTCCCCGGCTTTTCTGTCGGAGTATTGTACGTGTGTCTTACCGCTATTTTCCCGTTCCGACTGCCTGCCTGCCTGTCCGCCGAACGGCGGAGAACAATTTGTGTTTTGCCTGAGCCCTGGACGATCTAGGGAGAATAAAAGCTGTTGTGTCCTGCACGTGGGTCCTCACTTCTCCTTCCTTCATCACACCAACACCACCGATATCCTAACATTAGTATAACTGAAACACTTCTGAATAGGGCCTATTGTATATTGTGGAAATATAATTTTGCTCTCAGTGAGAACAGTTAGCTCTAACCTTGACTATTTGATAAGGGCCCACATGTCTTTCTGTGAGAAATCACCTCCCTTTTGTGTTACCATGAAAACTGATGTGTTGAGCTGCAAACAGCCAGTGATCCTCATGCTGTACTAAGGTGCTGTGTGATCGTTACTCCTTGCAAGTAAAACTTCTATATAATCCTTACAGAAGTTCGTCCTCTGGGTCTATTTGTTAAAAGAATTTACCTAACAGTACATTAAGAGGAAGGAAGGTTGCTGAGGACTGGTGAGCGTCAGAGCCACCATCCAAGATGAAACAGCAAAGATGCATGAATACATCAGGAAGATGGCCCCAAGCGATGGAATACTTAGTGAATATCTCAGGCAACAGAAGCCTGATGCAGAAGAAGAAAAGCAAGAACCATCATTGCAGGACAAACCCCTGCACGGTATGTACCACCGACAGATACAAGAAGTGGCTGATATCGAAAAGTTCTACCAGTGGCTGGAAAAAGCTGGACTAAGAAACAGCACAGAGGCACTGATCGTAGCAGCACAAGAACAGGCCCTGAGCACAAGATCGATAGAGGCTGGGGTCTACCGCACCAGGCAGGACCCCAGGTGCAGGCTGTGCAAAGATGCCCCTGAGACAATCCAGCACATAACAGCAGGTTGTAAGATGCTAGCAGGCAGAGCGTACATGGAACGCCATAACCAAGTGGCCGGCATAGTGTACAGGATCATCTGTGCCGAGTATGGGCTGGAGGTCCCAAGGTCAAAATGGGACACACCTCCAAAGGTGAGGGAGAATGACCGAGCTAAGATCCTGTGGGACTTCCAGATACAGACCGACAAACTGGTGATGGCTAACCAACCGGACATAGTAGTGGTGGACAAACAGCAGAAGAAAGCCGTAGTGGTAGATGTAGCAATCCCAAGTGACAGCAACATCAGAAAGAAGGAACATGAGAAACATTGAGAAATACCAAGGGCTGAAAGAAGAACTAGAAAAGATGTGGGAGGTAAAAGCAACAGCGGCCCCCATGGTAATCGGCACCCTCGGGGCTGTGACCCCCAAACTGGGAGAGACTCCAACAGATCCCAGTAACATCAGAGCTCTCAGTCCAGAAGAGCACAGTGCTAGGAACAGCTAAGATACTGCGAAGAACCCTCAAACTCCCAGGCCTCTGGTAGAGGACCCGAGATTGAGGAAGACACACACACACACACACACACCACCCATAGGGGTGAGAAGGGTATTTTTTTTCAATATATAGTGTATACAGTATATACACGGTATATACAGCATATACACTTTGTAAAACAGTACCATCCATCATCTATCTATACCCACTTATTCCTAACTAGGATTACAGGGATCTGCTGGATCAGGTCACCGGTCCATCACAGGGCCACATAGAGACAAACAACCTCACACCCTCACACTCACTGGAGTAACTGGAGAAAACCCATGCAAGTACAGTCAGACAAAAGATTCATACATAAATCCTCCATTATTGCTAACATACAGACTGAAAATGATATTGGTAACCATATCTTCAAACAAACAACAGACAGTTAATAAATCTTGATGTTGACATGGATTCTATGAATTCTAGGTGAACTGCTCGGGTACTAACAAATAACAGCCCATCATTTGTTGTCAGCATTGTTACCTCTCATTTGGCACATAATCACAGCCCAGGTTCCAAACACATCAAGACCCACATTTATAAAGGGTGTATCCACAGACAGCCAGAAGGTCAGAAATGTTTTGGTCTTATGGCTTCCTTCGAAGCTTCCGACAGGTGACACATTTGTGGATGACACTAGAAATCAATTTTCCACCTCCTACTACCCATAAACCTGCCGTGCATATTGCACCTTCTGTGAAATGGCAACCTTGGTGAGCTACTTGGTTGTGATAATGCTGCACAAGTAGATTAGTAACATGATGTTTAGATATAATCACAGGATGCTTTTCTTCATCAGTGATGCTACCTCAGTGGATGCAACCACCAACTGTCAATGATCCCTTGGTATCTGTAACGGTCCAGTTTCATTAGCTGTTTATGTGAGGTAAGTGAGCAGCAGAGACAAACCTGGTTCCATGGTCAGCGGGGTTCTGGTCTGAGCTCACATAATGCCATTAATCTGGTGTTGTGGATTTCCATATCCATGTCACTCTGTTAGCAACATGCATGTAGAACCTCCTAGCTGTGTTGTGAATGTTGCCAAGCACCACCGGTGCTTAGTATCCTGGTTAGTATAAAACTTGATTGCATCTATATCTGTGTCCAGTTCTTCATTTATGAGTTCCATGAGTACAACAGCCAACACTGCTGCACACAGCTCCAAATGAGGAATGGTATGGGATGACAAAACCCACACTGTCCCTTTGTGTCTACGACTTGTGACTGAATGAATCAACCCCCCTCAGTCATAAAAATGATCATGTTCCTCGAAGCACAGGTCGAGGTGGCGGAGTAGCTGCAATCTTCCACTCAAACTTATTATTAAACTTTCATCCTCAGAACAGTTATAACTCATTTGAGAGCCTCACTGTTAGTCTCTCACATCCAAACTGGAAAACACAAAAACCAGTTCTACTTGTCATTGTGTACCGTCCACCTGTCCCTTACTCAGAGTTGTTAACTGAATTACCTGACTTTCTGTCTGATTTAGTGCTTAGATCAGATAAAGTCATTATAGTGGGAGATTTTAACATTCATGTAGATGTTGAAAATAACGGCCTCAGCACTGCATTTAATTCTATATTAGAATCAACTGGTTTAGCTCAAAATGTTAATAAACCCACCCACTGTTTCAATCACACCCTTGATCTTGTTCTGACCTATGGCATCGAAATTGAACATTTAATAGTTTTTCCCCCAAATCCTGTTTTGTCATATCATTCTTTAATAACTTTTGAATTTAAAATGATGGATCATGCAGCGTTTGGAAGAAAATTCCACTACAGCAGATGTTTATCTGACAACGCTGTTAATAAATTTAAGAAAATGACTCCATCTTTATTTATATCTATGCCAAGTACGAACACATTGGAGGGCAGCTGCCTCAATCCCACTCCCTACCAAATTGATCATATTGTTGACAGCGCTGTAACCTCACTGCATGAAACCCTTTATACCGTGGCCCCTCTGATAAAGAAGTAAATGAATCAGAGGAGACTAGCCCCATGGTACCATACCTTAAAGCAGACATCACGAAGGCTGGCGTTCCACAAACTTAGAGGAAATTTTTCTAGCCTGGAAAAACAGTCTAATAACATATAAAAAAGCTCTCCGTAAAGCCAGAACTGCAGTAATCAAACCCTTACTCAAAAAGCCTAGTCTTGATCCAGGAGTCTAGGCTAATTATAGACCAATATCCAACCTGCCATTTATTTCTAAAATCCTAGAAAAAGCTGTTGCTAAGCAGCTATCAGACCACTTACACAGGAATGAACAATTTGAAGATTTTAAACCAGGATTTAGAGCACATCATAGTACAGAAACAGCACTGTTACAAGTCACCAATGATCTTCTCTTAGCCTCAGATAATGGACTTGTTTCTATACTTGTCCTCCTAGACCTTAGTGCTGCATTCGACACTATTGACCACAACATCTTATTACAGAGACTGGAGCATGTGAGACTCTAAAATTGCCCGTAGGAGTGAGTGTGAGTGTGTGAGGTTGTCTGTCTTTGTGTGTCTCTATGTGGCCCTGCGATGGACTGGTGGCCTGTCCAGGGTGTACCCCTGCCTTCCACCCGAGAGAGCGCTGGGATAGGCTCCAGCAGTTCCCCGTGACCCTGATTCAGGAAAAAGCTGGTATAGAAAATGGATGGATGGAATGGATGGAGCATGTGACTGCTATCAGAGAAACTGCATTAAAATGGTTCCAATCCTATTTATCGGACAGATTCCACTTCGTTCATGTCCATGAAGAATGTTCCACACGCACAAATGTTAGTTATGGAGTTCCACAAGGCTCTGTGCTAGGACCGATTCTGTTCACCCTGTACATGCTTCCTTTAGGCAGTGTTATTAGGAAGCACTCTTTTAATTACCACTGCTATGCAGATGACACTCAGCTGTATCTGTCTATGAAACCTGTTAACACAAACCAGGTAACCAGACTTCAAGAGTATCTAACTGACATAAAGGCCTGGATGACCAGTAACTTTCTACTTTTAAATTCAGAGAAAACAAGTTATTGTGTTATGGGCCTAAAAACCTCAGAAATAACTTTTCTAAAATTATAGCTACTTTAGATGGCATAGCCCTGGCTGCTGTAGGCCTAGACTGCCCGAGGACAATCGGTGCTCGGTGCACTGAGCTCCCCTACCCTAACCACTACCCTAACACTCCCTTCCCCTCTCTTCCTCTCCTCCCCCCTCACATGTATATTCCACCAATGAATGTCACTAACCTTGTGCTCTCTCTCTCTACCCTTGTTTGTGCTCTCTCCCTCTCTCTCTGTACCTTCTGCAGGTGTCCCCGGTCCTGGAGCTGTATATCGCTGATGTGCAATGATGTGCCACAACCTGCAGTGTCTATTTGTTGTTTATTGTTGCTGTTCTTTTCTCTCTCCTCTATCCACTCACCCCAACCGGTCGAGGCAAATGGCCGCCCAAACTGAGCCCGGTTCTGCTGGAGGTTTTTTCTTCCGTTAAAGGGAGTTTTTCCTCTCCACTGTCGCCAAGTGCTTGCTCATAAGGGAATTGTTGGGTTTTTAGTTTTAGTTTTTGTAAAGTGCCTTGAGATGATTTGTATTGTGATTTGGCGCTATACAAATAAAATTGAATTGAATTGAATTGAATTGAATCTTCTCCCCAGGTCACTCTACTCCTCACTCACCTAATTCCCCTGGGTGTGGTTGGTTTCTTCACTGGTTTGAGACGAGTGGTCCCTATTGGTCCCACCCCCCTTTGTAGCCAGACTTCACCACAGGTTAGTTGGAGTTTAGAGTGAGTCCCTGGTGGTTTGACAGAATTACTCAGACAGTACTTTTACGTGTTAAATGAATCCAGGAAGGTCTATCAACAATTCTCACAACCATGGGTGTGGACAACAGTATTTGGTAAGGTCCTTCCCAGCACAGAGAACGCCAATACTTCCTCTTGATGATTTTTACAAAGACCCAGTCTCCTGGTTTCACTCTAGAGTCAGGTTCAGGCTCAGGACCCTCCTGTTGTGCATTAGTCACAGATACAACATTTTTATTATTCAACATTTTTGCCATGTAATCAGCAATGGTCTCAGTCATGTGACCATCCTCCTTAATGAATGGTTTTAACTGAGGTAGATGGTAACACTGCAGTAAGATGTTTAATTACCTGGTTTACAAAATATTTACCATTATTACAATAGACTTTCTCTGGAATTCCAAACCTGGGAATAATAGTAGTTGTCAGTGTTTTAGCTACTGTTAGAGCATCAGGATGCTTTGCTGGAAACACTTCAGTCCATTTAGTTAATGCATCAATGATCACTAAACAGTATTTCTTTCCCTCACAGTTATTTAGTTCAATAAAATCCATGCAAATGTGTTGAAAGGATATTCAGGTAGTGGAAACTTTCCACTATTTCTTGTCACAATCTGTCCCTGTGGATTATTTTTGGACATATTTCACATTGTTGACAAATTTTTAGAGTAGTTTGTAAAACCGTATGTTGTAAACACTTTACTTTACTAATCTACCATCCCTCCTGCTAACATATGAACATTGAGATGCCTTGAGATGATTTGGCACTATACAAATAAATTTGAATTGAATCGAATTGAGTTGTTTGATTCTAGCATGAAATGTTGCCATGATCTTTTCCTAAACCCAACCACCAAGTTTTTGCACTAAAACCTAATCAAGTTGTCTGGTTCCTCCACCTACCCCAGTAGTTTTTGGAGAGCTTTGTAGAGTTGAGGTCTGACAACAACTTCCAAGACACTGTGGTGCTTTGCAGACACTTTATTACACAAATAACATAGTTACAGAAAATAGTACTCTTGCAGCAAAACCAGTGTGTCACAATAAATATCAATAAGCCCACGTGTGACGGCAACATCAGAAATGCAATTTTTATGGCATGCTGTAAGGGAATCTGTCATTCAAACTTCATGGCAAAGTGACTAATGAAGGTTAGAGAATGAAAGATTGAGAAAATAAAATGAAACCTGAGAATAGAGGATGAAATCAGGTATTCTGAATGGACATACAACACACTTTTCATCCCACTTTCTGTGTGTATATGTGCTTTTATGGTGTTAGTTTTTATGGATGGACATTAATTGTGCATTGTTGCAACCAGATTTCACTGAATAACCTATTTTGATTACCAACTGTGATTTGCTGTGACCTGCGCTACACATTTGAATGAACATATCCTAACATACTCTGTTTTCCATTGATTCTATTCACAAATTAGTCATTTATAAAAATCAAACAGGGTTAGCTTATAATGTATAATTTAACTGAAATCTCAAGCAATGAACAATCATTACAGAAATGCTGGGCATGAATGGTGGCTTGTTAGGCTGACATTTTGTTTCTTATTAGTATTGTGATCAGATTGGTAAATTAGTGTTTCAAAAGAAAAAACATTACAATCTACAGTTTCTGTCAAAATTTAGATCTTGACATTGAGATTGTATCTAATCAAATATTCATATTGTTCTACATTATCCTGCTGCTAATTGGTGAGTTGGTTTTGTTTATCTCATTTATGGTGTAATTCAGATGTATTAAATCTATTAAATACATCTTAAGGGATCTACTGATCTCCAAACAGTATATCTCCAACACAGTGAACACCAAACCAGAAGAGTCAGAGATATTAGTTATTTAGAAGAAATGATTTCCCTTTGACATAAAGCTGGTGCACATCTTAAAGCCAAGGGGTGTGTCTGATCAAAAACAAGTAACTTGTCCATCATTTAAGATCACTTTATGAACAATGTATTAAGAAGAAAAAACAGAGACTGCAATGAGACTTTTTTGACTGTCTTTAGAAAATTTTGTAATAACAATTTGTGTAATAAAATGTCCATATGTACTCCATACTATGTTTGTTTATCTTAATGAGCTCATTGAGTCATATGCATGCTGCAGGCATGACTAGTGTACTCTAGCTGATTCTCCTGGATCACAGCCATAATGCTCTATGTGATGCTGTGTTGATAAATGTTGACTGATGAAGGTCTGAGGATTGAAATGTTGTTGATAAGGTGAGTACAAGTGATGGACAGTGCGGGATTTCTGTCTTTTAGTCTCAGTTTGACTGATGGGAAATTAATATGCTAATATTTTTAAACAATATAATCATTTATATTATCATCTAAGCAAAAATACCAGAATTCTGCCCATTGCACAACAATGTTCATTGCTGGTGATTGCACAACTTAAAAACAGACAGTCGATGTATAAAGTACAGTAGGAGCTAAAAGCTTACAAATGCTGACGTGGTTCCTTTAAGTTACAACATGTAAGTTGTATGTGTCTCAATTCTCCTTCAATATCTTGGTTGTACTTGAGAGTTGGCTTTTCAACAATAATTTGTGCAGATACACACAAACACACACAGCAATATACATGTATATCTAATAATATCTGTTTTCTGCTGAGATTAATCAATATAGTACAACCTCTATTAGCAGCAGAAATTTTCATCCTGTGGTGCATTTTCTAAGGACAGGTGCTGAAGAAAGGCAAAATAGAGACATGAAAAGGCACAAACTTACAAGTGAAATGTTACTGAACTGAAACAGACCAAACAATTCTTTTTCTTTTCCGATAAAACTAAACTGCATTCTATACTGTGTTACTACTGTGTAACTACTTTTAAATGACAATAACATTGTTAAATTTCAGTGATCTTGCTTAATCGTATTGTACTCAAATATTAAAACTTCATTAAAAACACAGTGTAAGCCCCGTTCTGACAGAACAGAATCAAATAGTAAACAGTAAAATAAGCAGTTGACAAGAGCACTTTTCTCCTCAGGGTGCTATTTTAACGGAATAAGCGCAGCAACAACTTTTTTTCTTAGGGTTTCTTTTGTTTATTTGTTTTGTTTTTTAATCAGTCTGATGCTATTCCAGCTTTTACTATACTCTGTCTCATTCTTGTAAACAGTGAGAATACAGTTGGCAATATGGACGAATACTGTGTATTTTATAACTGAACAGTCCGGTGTGCTGTATGCAGAAGTGTACACCTGTGTACACTGGCACTATGCTCTGGTATGATTTATCAACACGTGTGTCCTGTAGCCTTCAGATGGCTGCAGGAATTTCTCCCAACTTCTCCATAAATACAAAGGACTTAATGTGGCCACTGCATTGCTTAGTTCTGCTATTAAAAGAGAGCCCCTAAGGTTACTGAACAACAATATAAGTGAATTACGACTTCAGTGGACTGGCTGTGAAATACTTTACCACATTTCAGACTTATAAATTGCAGATCTAAAAAGTCATTCAGTGAAGTTTGGTTATTTTTCATATGAGTTAAAATCCAGCAATGAGGTTAGATTTGTTTTACCTGTTTCCAAAACAAAACAACATATTTAAAAAATTTAATAGGTTTTTCTTTAAGTTTCTGAAACTAAAAAGATCCCTGAAACAAGAGAAACCACGTGAATTATTTCAGCCTATGAACAGATTTTTTTGTTTAGTTTAAGGCTGAATTTGATGCCGTGAATTTCTAACATCTGTCCTATGGATGTGCTAATAATTTCACTAAATGCATGGGAAACCACATCTGTGAATCATTTCACCAATGCTCTATCCAGACCACAGATAAATTAAATAAGGATTAAATAAACTGCCTAAATTCTGCCAAATTATTATTATATACAATATATATTTAAATATATAAACAATAAGATTGGCAGCTAACACAACAGTTACAGACATGATGAATAACATACATCTTGGCAATGTAAGCAGAAGGTTGGTAGCTGACCCCAAAGCATCTATGAAGAGGACTGAGGAGGTGGCAGAGCAGAGTACTCTTCATTTTCAGAGTCACTGCTGTCCTCGTCATTCCTCTCTTGGTCGCTGCCTTCAGTATTCAGCTGGTCAAAGCCCTGACGACTGTAACCCTTATGGGACGCAAAGAAGTTCCCTAGGTTCAGACTGCCCACTGCTTTACCTGTCCAGCGGGAAAACACCAGAGAGGAGAAAAGAACATGTTAGATGATATTACAGATTACAAATATTTCCTTCTCAAATGTTGGGTTTCAATGTTCAAACTGGAATCTGAAGATTCATATTGATTCATTCATATTATAGGGTCAACCTGTAATTTGCTCTGTGCACAAAGCGTGAGGTTACAGATAGCAGCCTACTGCAGTGTGTGTACTGTTTGTAAGGTATTTATGTCTGTCTGTTCACAAAGCATGTACTCAAAGATGAAGCCTGTCTTAAGCAAGTCAGATGTGTTATTTGATTTAAAGAGCTAACAAAAGGGAACAGTTTTATATCCCAGTGTTACAGAATCTGTCCCCAGCGGATGAAGCATGCTTTAGATCTGACAAAGAAGAGGGTAGCAGACACAACAACTTCTAATTTTTAGCCAAAGCTGTTACTTTCAATGGTTAAAATTACAAACATTCTTTTTTTATATCAAAATAGCAAGTGTTAGTTATTTTTTTTATATTAATTCGATCTTGATGCCTGCATTAAACTTCTTGGTTGTCGTGCTTTCTGATGTCTGGTTAAAGTGTGTTTTGTTAAGGACATTGGATCAAGTGTACTAGAATGAACTACACAAGGATGAGCAATGAGTGGTTTGTTGTCAACTGAGCACAGAGGTGAAGTTTCATTGGGCTGAGCTCAGAGCGGTTGGAAACAAAGTCTCCGCCCCTCCTCTTGAAGCAAAATTAGCTTGACTCTTAAAACAAATTCATTTCAATAATGATTTCTATACAAAGGGATAATACTTCGCTTACCACCAGATCAATAATCAAAATGTAAGGCAATAACACACAAAGCAATGTGCCAATTTTAATCAGAAGATGACACTAGTCAAACACAACCAGCTTGTAAAGACACTCTGTCACACAGCTGTACAATCAAAGAACTAAATGTTAAAGGCTAAGATATCTTCTCGGAAATGCTTCTCTTCATGTCACTGTCAGGATTCTCCAGTTACACATTTGATTTTATTATATCAAAAACATAAGCTTATACCGTTCATAGTTTGGGATGAAAATCTTCAGCATATGGATCATAGTGTGAAAATAATGCAGAGAATCCAAGTATCACACTGGACTGGATAGGAAAAATACACACTATATTAAGGGTCACATATTATGCAATACTAATTTTGGATCATTTTTGGACATTATTATGGGTGCCCCATGTCTGTCGGCTAGTGTTGACCGATAAACTGCATTTGCATCATCACTGTGATATAAAATGTGCAATAAACACATTGAAAAGACTACCTGAAATATGCCGAATAAGAAAAACCATCAATCAATTTTTTTGAAGAGACTCAGCAAGAACAGCTGATCTGATCATATGACCCCAGCCTGAGTAGCTTCCCCCTCATTGCCTGTACAGGATAGGTGGCAGCAGTCAGTCACCAAGCAGTCAGCCAGCAAGCAGTTAGCACTGGAGCAAACGCACCAGCAACTGATGCCAGACATGCTGAGAGGACTGTTTACCAGTTCGTACATGTTCGTGGTCTTTGGGAACACTGTGTGAGTGAATAATGTGTCTTTCGTCTGCTTTGTCCTATGAGTTTTTGTGGGAGGAGTCACGGGCCCACACATTTAATTTAAGAGCCCTGATTACCAGAGTAAGTAATGTAGTAGTGTGTAGTCATTTACTGATCTAAGCAGCTACAGTCTGTTGGTGATGCCATATTGCAGTATTCTGAACAGTAACTGTGTACCTCTTAAAGCAGAAGGACATAGGAACTGTATAGCTAAAATACTTGTTTTAAGTCATTTTATGGATCAAACAGGTTGGTTGACGTTGCATTCCCAGCCATTGTGCTTCTGTTTTTTTTTTTTTTTGCTTTTGATGCATCTTTCATATTTCCACCTAGTCATACCTAATATATATATATTTCTTTTTATTAAACACAACCTATGAAACCTTACCGAAGTTTACCGTACTTAAACATACTGTAGTTACCATGTAGAATGAAATCATTTCTAAATTATACAATGTATTTCATGGTTTTGCAGAATTGCCTAATCTAGGTGACCTGGCTGCTGAGCCCCTGGTTTACTGCACTGTACTCTCATTGAATACTGTTGAACATCAGGTGCTCCAGTTACAGTACAAGGGGAAATGTGTTTTGTTGCAGTAAAATCAAACATGTCTGACAATTTGATCTTTAGTCGCTTTGACAGGAGCAAAGCGGGTGGTTTCCATTTTAAATCTGTCTCTGTGTGAGTGAACGAGAAGAGAACAAAGTACGACTGCTTCGTGATTCATGTTTAATATTTGTGACAATGATAGAGGTCATCTAACCCTAAGAAACCTTTTCACTATGGCCTCTGCACCAATTTTTGCCTTAGATCTGAACACTGACCTGGGACAAGGAAACAATAATAAGTTGTATAGCGTACACTAGACTAGGGCTAAAAGTAAAGACCGAAATCTGAAAACAAGATGGCCCTCAATAAGACATTCAATTAGAACAGTAAAAAAAGAATGACATTTTTAGTCAAGCTAGGATGATGAGGGATGTTGGTCTGTCAGCCAGTCAGCCTGTCCACCACTTTGGCCCAAAAAGAAATATTTTAACAAGTGCTAGATGAATTGCACAAATCAGTCTTACATCTGTGATCCCTAGGTAACTAATCCTAATGACTTGTCACTGCTGAAATTAACATTCAGCTGAAAGCAGCTGTGACGGAGCAGGCCGTCACTAGTTCCACAGGCATAATCATAGGCCAGACGTGCTGCCCATATCCCAGCCATTAAGAAATGTGCTGGTAGTCACCGCGCAAACTGACATATATCCATCCATCCATCCATCCATACATAAACAGTGCCATTATAACTCACTTCTCAGTCATAGTATCCTTGCCGGTCACAAACACCTATTATAGGGCATCGAGGGTGCACACTTGCTGCTCTATCTACACAATTATAGCCATAACTTTAAGCATTATCAAACATTTTTCTCACAACACTCACCTCACTCCATTCACAGGTCCTGGGTTCCAACCCAAATGACGTGAGTTCTGTACATATAAAGCCCAAGCTCATAATTACAGGAAATATTGTATATACATACTGAACTAGACATTTTGATTTATTTTTTCTTCCCACGAGGATTTATATCACCCATTTTGCATACTGGTCTCAATAAAGAATAAGAATCAAGCTACGGTCTCTGCCAATAAGTTGTTACAACAAGGACCCCGTCACAGCAGCACAGTGCCAGAGGGTGGTGCCACATGTGGTTTCAAATACTAAACTCCAATAGATGGTTGCTGTAATCTGTTCACTTCTATTTCACATTGAAGAATGATTGTATGATTAAAACCATCCCTCTAAATCTATTGCCTCAACATGTCTCCTTCACCCACTACCAATAGCCAATCCAGCTGTGAAAGATGGTGCTATAATGGTCACTTTACTTTTCAGCTACAGATTCCAGGCAGAGCTCTGCATCTGGACATCAACAATCAGATAGACTCTGCTCTCAACAGCCACAATTAGAGTTGGAGCATTTTTGCTCAAGACTTGGTTTTGAGCAATCTGCCACCCCAGACTACACCATTAAGAATCTACCACACTATGCCCATTCATCTCACCAGTGTGTGCAAGAAACCACTGTGTACAGTGCTGTTAAAAGAAGCTACAAGTAGGTCAGCTGGCATCTGTTTTTCCCACAACAAAATAGAGGAACAGGACTAGAGGTGGAAGCAAATCAGGAAGCCCTCTTAAAACTGTTTTTGAACATGTGTGTGTGTATGTCTGCTAGTCCTGAAAATATACTACTATATTATTACTATAGTAATGTTTAGACTAATGTTAGTCTGTTAAATTTAACATTCATTGGCCCAGTGTGGTGGTGGATGACACACTTTACAGAGTTTAAACACCTGTTTTATTTTTAATGCAATAAATGACTTACCTCTTATTTTTCCCAAAATTCCTCCCACAGAGTTGGGCTCAGTTTTCACCTCAAATCGTTCTGCAAAAATTCAACAGTAGTTAGAATATTTAATTAAATTCTGAGCAAACAGCAAGAGTACAAAAGACATCAAAGCATACTGAGCAAAGCCATGTGTAGTGCTTTCAGCATTCTTATAATTTTCCTATTGTTAGGGAAAGCTTTCCATTTAAAAAAACTTTACATGTGAAAAAAATGTTTAGATGTTAACCTTTGTGAAGTAAATAAAACTTACAGTTGATTTGTTATTTTGTAATGACCTATGCACTCACACATGAAATACATATCAAAGGTAAATTTCATTTGTTATTGGTTTTATCCTGAAATACAAAGAAATGTTTATGTTTTCACCTGCCATTTCTCCTCCAAAGCTTGTGAAGCTGGAGAAGGGCAGTCTAACTGCATTTTATAAGCCAGTATGTGCAGAAAAAACTAATACATTATCAGTAAACCTTTCCATGTACATACAGGCGTTTGAGTGTATCTTTAGGACAAATCATTTAAACCTAGTCACATGTACACTGCCCGATGGCCTTATCATCATACATACTGTTTCTTCTCCAGCAGACAAGCGCTCCTATGGAGATGATCACCAGCAGAGGGATGAGCAGCAGTGTGGTGATGACAACTGGAAGTACACCCCCCTCTCTGTTTGGCTTTGATGCATTCTTCTTATTCTCCTTTTCTTCCTCTTCCTGTGGTTGAGGCTGTTGTTCCACAGTGTGCTTCTGTTGGATGGTAGTTGTCTTTGATGTGTTGTGCTCTGGCCTCACCTTAGTCTGGACAAATGTCTCCACTTCTACACAGAGAGAGATGGTATGATTAAAATGGTTGCCGCTCCATGTTTTCCATGTTAAAATGTGCTGCCAGTGTGTTGTCCTGTACAGTGTACATTGTGAAAGTCTGTAAAACTTAAAAATACCAACCTTGAAGTTCTTGAACCTCAATTCCAGCTTTCTTGACAGACCGATGTAACTCTGGAAAATGAAAAAGTTCAGTGGTAGGTACTGCAGTGAATCTGAATTTTAGACACAAAGGTGAGATGCATTCTTTGTATTACATACAACATAATATTTGGACTCAATGAAGCTAAACTTACTCTCAGTGGTAAACTTGAAGACTGATTTACTGACTGCATCCCCAACAAAGACACTGCCATCCCCAGTTTCAACAATGTCGTGAGGCATTTTAAACTCCTGTAAATGAAAATACAGCTTAATGCAAAGGTCTAGGCAATAGTCATGATTCAGCTGCATCCCAAAAGTCAAAGTGTCTAATCACATTTGTCTGCATATAGTAAATTAGCATTAGCAATCTTTAATTCTAATTGAATTCAAATTTAGGATATACATATTTCAGGCTGTTCAGATTATTATTCATATTCTGTGTAAATGTATCTGGATCTCAAAAACAGCAACTTCTAGAGGAACCACATTTTGGCAATACTTTATATTGACAAAGTGTGAGGCAAGTGAAAGATCATGGCACCTTGTCATCTCCCACAGAATTCTCATCAAGATTTGCAGGAACAAGAAATTCCAGTGGTCATCCAAAATTCATAGAGCCTTATTTAACATTTGAAAGTTCTGAACAGCTGCAAACTAAATATCTGTAGCAGTGGGACTGAGAAGAAACAGATTTGCAAGGACACTGAGGATCAATTAGACTAGAGGGTAAATCTGTGAAACAAAGTTTCCGTAGCTGCAGGCACAACCATGAAGGAAAACAACAATGTACTGTTTGGGTGCTGCAAGAAAGCAGGGCAAGAGCCAAACAATAACACTCAGATTTGTGAGCAGCCAGGAGAAAGCTGAACCTGACAAGGAGCAAAACTATGCTGAGAAATTGTGGGATTTCATAAACCTGACATACTAGATATGGCAACGTTAAAAAAAGAAGGACAGCCAGTATGGTGCCATTAACATTTCAACAATCCAACAAATGGGATAAGAAGCAAATAATGTAACCATACCATTCTTTGTTCAATTCCAGCTGAAGACCTGTATTACATGTCACCCATTCAATAATAATGATGAATAAGTAGTGGAGTAGTATATAATATAGACAGGGATAAGATACAGAGGTATCAGCCATATATTTGTATATGAGTGTGTGTGTTTACCTTTGTGGTTGGGCTGAAGGTGTCCAAAACATTCTTGGTTGAATAATTTATTACGAAACCACTGACGGGAGCTGAGCGATATGGAGATTCCCCATTTACCGCAAAGATCAGGCCGCCATCTTCATGCACACACATAAACACAAACAATCAATACACATAAAATACA
This sequence comes from Mastacembelus armatus, assembly GCF_900324485.2. NCBI lineage: Eukaryota > Metazoa > Chordata > Actinopteri > Synbranchiformes > Mastacembelidae > Mastacembelus > Mastacembelus armatus. The sequence continues at coordinate 1,948,295 of NC_046644.1, read as the reverse complement.
TATGTAAAGATTTATTAAAAGTGTCTTTTCTAACAATTTCTAACAAATATATCCTGACCTTTAGCCCTAGTCTGAGTAAAGCTCTCAAAACAGTGGATTCTTTATTTCCTGTAATGCAATTCAACAGCATCTTTGTCAGACCTTTTATGTCTCAATAGAATCACTGAAATAGATCTACAGCCACAGTTTGCCTAATTGTAGCCAAACAATTAGAAAACTAGACAGAGAAAGACAAAAGAACGAGATGCTTCTGGCCAGTTCAGCCAGTCAGTCAGTTCACCTCCAGCAAGCTTGTAAGTGATGGCAAACACCTTCCCTCCAAACTCCTCCTTCTTTATTTCCTTGACAAACTCGCCAGTTTCAGCTATGAAACACTGAATACGCCCGTTTTCCCTGTCAGCCACGCACACTTCCTGCCTGTCAGGGAGAAACACCAGGCTGTGAGGGATGCGGAATGGTATGCGCCTTCTCCTGTCCGATGAGCCTGCAGTCAAAAAAATAAGACACAATGGCTGAATGACACTTTGTTGTCATTGCACAGTATGCAAAGAAACATCCAGTGGACCGAGATGTCATTCAAAAAGTGCAACACAAAAATACGTGATTTAATAACCTCACAGTAAGTTTCACAAAGTTCTCACCTTATTGTCCCTGACATTGAGAATAAAGATCAGACAGAGATGCTCTTAAGTTTGCATCATATTTCTCAGATGGTTTATTCTCAGATGGTCTGTTAATCTTCCTGGTTGGGAGAGTGAGCTGCGATCATGAGTTCTGGTTACACAGCCCTGGGCCCCTGGTATTACTCACATTGTGAGGACTTGACTTCCTTAAAATCACTAAAATCACTGAATTTTACTGTGATGACCTGGTCTGAGTGTAAAGTCCCAAAACCAAAAATTTGTGTGTAGTCAGATTCCTACCTGCGCCCCACTCAGACAGGTATCTGCCCTCAGCAGAGAACTTCAGTATTCTGGCATTGCAGTAGCCATCGGACACAAAGATGTTCCCTGTCTTAGTGTCTACAGCCACATCTGTGGGCTTGCAGAAGTGGTTGTTGTCACTTCCTGGTGTGAAAGCCTCTCCCAGGGCCACTAAGGTTCTGTCTCTTCCATCACTGCTCACTTTTAACACCTGTTGAGTGTGCACATGAGGACTCTTCATTGGTGCTGACCTTTACAACTACTCACACTTCATGTGTAAGTGATTCATAAATATTTTTTAGAAAGTTGTACATTCCTCAAAGAAACACATTATGAAACCATGATTGAATTGCTGCCTGAAGTTGCTTTTACAGAAGTAAACACATAGTTAAGCTAGAACAGCTACAATACCTGATGAAGAGCTACATCAGTGACCCAGTAATTATTCTCCTCGTCTGTAGTGATTCCATGAGGCATGTAAAACCTGCAACATTCGAGATTATTACATTATTACAAGACATGTTTTCATTCTAGTTGTAATGCAGGAAGTACAGCAGTACAGTATAAATAATACCCCATTGTCTCAGTTTTTACTCAACATTCTCCTCCATAACAAAGAAAACATAAGCACACCACAGCATACATGTTTCTTCCTGAAGCCTTTAGGATGTTGCCTTTGGATGGGTCCACGACCAAAATAGTGGACTGTTGGATGGGACCAAGGGACCTCTGTTGGTATCTAGCTTGGCTGTTAAAAGAGCTGAAAAAAAAATGGAAATAGCTGATTTTATTGAGAGTTTCATAGGAAAAGCATTTTTTCCACATACATTTTCACTAATTTTGGAGTGTTTCTCCTTAAATCCACCCAGTATCACAGTAGCTACATTGTTCTGCCACCTGCCTGTCAGCAGTGGCCAAAGATAAACAAAGCCCACAGAAAAGGTAGTTCACTAATATACTTCCCTTAACTAGCACTGTCTGTTTGTAATCAGCCATGTTAACAATTGATTGATATAACATTGATATAAGCCCCAGCTCAATAAACATGGATGTAACATGAGTGAAGGTAACTTACTCATCACCCCAGTAGTGGTCACCTCTGTGGAAAATCACCAGGTTAGAATCTGAGTCGCGGGCAAGTCCTGATACCTGACCCAGCTGGAGAGGACTCTGTGGCCATGCTGAGACCTGCTCCAAGTGAAGGTCTGCACCACACAGAGACATACACACACAAATCCACAGTTTAAGTAAATAGTCTCACCATGGCCCCAAAGGTTATCACTGGCATTCAGTAACTGTTAGCAAGAAATTTAACTCACTACATTTTTTCTTGAACTTATCACTGCATCTCTTACTCAAGTTAAACCCCAATGTGACAATGGATAAGCATATACACAAATATAATATTGCAATGAGTTAACATGCAAATGTATGTCCAGTCCAGCAGGAGAAAATGCTTCAACATCATTTCATTTTATATTTGAATTCAGGGTATAGTGTAGCAGAACCAAAATAAGCTCATTTCAACCACCCACTAGAAATAAAACCAGTACTGATTCAACTTGTGGAGAACGTAAAGCACAGTCAGTCAACACCAATATATTCAGCACAAACAGCTAGCTCTGCAGGAAAGCATCCACTCCATTTTGCCGATAATTTGTTTCTATCTAAATCAAAATTATTGACCCAGCAGTCAAAATGCTTTGGTTATGACTCACATTATTGCAGTTTAAAGCACTATTCACACAGGGGCTGACTGAATCTTCTGGCTGCCACTGCTAACAAGGAAAGGCAAGCTCTTAAAATTTCGATGCCATTGTGGAGTGCATATTACAGATGGTTATTGGTTACTTTTAGCAGCTCTATTTGTTGCTCTTATCTTTTTTGTGTTTTTGGCCTGGATGTGCAAGGCTTTGTCCCCTGAGTTTAACTATACAGCCAGGGTTTGCTATTGGCAATAATGTGCCAACAAAAGCAAACAAAAGACAGTTAGCTACATACATGTAAAGTATGAACAAAATGCACTATTCAGACTTACAAAGAAAAAGTGACTTTGAAAATAAAAAGAATGAAATACATTCTAAACGTTTTTGTAAGGTCCATGTATGTACTTTTCTAAGAATCATCAGGGGCATATGAAGGAGCTCAGCCAATCAGATAAATTAGGATGCAGTGCTGGGGACTGGTCTGAGTGTTGCCATGGGTTACAGCAAAGAAAGGCATGAGCAGAAATGAGCCGGAGACAGGATGCAGCAGTCAGGGAGAAAAAGAAATATGGATAAACTAAAGAATTTAATCATCAGAATGTAAATTTTCAATTTGGACAAAATAAAATGGATAGAGTTGAAATGTGGAAAATTCAACAAAATTTTCAAATATCACAAAAAGTTATGTTTGACTAAAGTTGGTGTAATGAAGTAAAATGTGACATGAAGCATGTATTGTGAACATCCACTGAAGAGATGCAGTAGACAGTAGCAGTAGACAGATCTATGTGGACTACCATAAAATGCCAATTTCTATCATGCCTTTGAAGTTTTTTTCACAATTTAAGGTTTGACTGGCGCTCTTTCAATTACATCATTTAATGCCACCCAATTGGCATTTTCTCTCAACAAAACAACAATTTGACTAACTAATGCAATTTGCATTTTGTTTATTAAATATTCTCAAATCTGACTCAAATTTGACCTACATTTGGATGGAAACCTACTCATGGTAAAGCCCTGAATAACGTCTAGATACTACTCCATACATTTTTTATTCCATTACTTAAGTTAAAAAAATACAATTATAACTTCCATGCAAGAACTAAAGGGATGCCCAACATATGCGTACTGTGGTTGTGTTTCTGGACCAAATAGAGAAAAACAGGGGATGTTTTCAGCACCAGTGACAACAATACAATAGCATCCAGGACCCACCTTGTCCTTCAGCTCTCAGCTTGCTTCTTGGTGGCTTGGCTGTGGCCTCAAGCTGATGGAATTTGTGGACTCTGTCCCTCACCAAAACACGATCCTCCCTGGTTTTGAAGTCTAGCGTGGCACTGGGAGAGACCAGGTCTTTCTTTTGCATTAAGCTATCAATCTGAGCCACCAAGTCAGCCTGGGCTCTTTGCATCTCGTGGGGGTTGTACGTATGAATGTGAACTATGTCCTTATTTTGGCCTAGCAGCTTGGACATAAGAGAATAGAGGTCACCTGCACAGACGGACAGAGAAGGACAGGAAAGAGTGGAAATAAAGGACAAAGAGAGTGTAGGCTGTAGCCAAAGATGTGCTACACAGGACTAATGCAGTGGTGTTGGTTGTTAGGAGGGCTGAAATATTTCATTTGCTGTTGAAGTGATATTCAACAGAGAAAATACTGTTAATATTTGCTATCCATGACAAGTGTTTTGGTACATACTTCCTAGCAGAAATCTAGGAACTGTGAAGCGTCGGTCTTAAGGAAGGGAAGGTGTTAGAGAGGAATGATGTCATGCCGTTTCATTAGGGTTTTATAGAGTGAGTGGAAAGGAGACACTAATACTTCTTAAAAAACTCACAGAATAATATTGACCCCTGATCTATCTACAGATTGTGTTCCAATATTAAAAATCAGAAGCATTTCAGCACTGGATGTCACATTGCGTGACATCTCTCAGGCAGGAACTCAGGATGTGCTAGAAGACTGAATTATACAGCCTCAGATTGGCCAATTTCCTTTTTCACACCCAGGGACAGATTTGGTCTGGTCTGTCCTTTGGGACTACCCTTATTCACTAGGTTCTTTATTAGCATATAACACAGTGAACAAATCTCTGCATCTTTACACAGCTACACATCTGGTGCATTTGTCCCAACCCTTCCGGTTCCTGTGTCACCTTGTAAATATTCCCAGTAAACTCTCATTCTTGAATAACATTCCTCTTGCTACCAAGACAATTAACTTAATGTTTTTCTTTTCTTGTTAAGTTAAAGAAAAACACCTACAACTGATAAAACTGTCAACAACGATAAAAAAATAGTCACTCCACTTGCAAAGCAGCCTTTATTAACCCACATTGTTGACCCGTTAAGTACTACACACGCAGAAATATGGACAGCTGAAAGAAGGTGGTCAATAATTAAAACCCCAAATCTCCAAGGAGAGTCATGAAGTAAGCAACAATGGTTTTATGCATGTTTCTCTGTTTACTGGACTTCTACCGAGTTAACTGAGTTGTGACTCAGATTGCATAACTGCAAGGAAAAGCTTAATGGCAATTTTCTTTTTACCACAGATTTTGACCTTAAGGATCACTGGTGAACCTGAGAAAATTCTCATTTTGTTATAACAGACATGAAATACTCTCACAAATTGAGTTTATATTGCTGTTAGCAGATTTTACCACTATGCCATCTTCTTTCATGTAGAAGCAGATGCCCACTACATAGTATTTTATTAGTCATTGGTGCAGGGTAAGATTTTTGCATGAGGTTCAAATCTGCATTAAAATAATTTATTCAAATCTATAATGGCTCAGTCACTGATCCAAACATCATGTGGGATGCCATGAAAGGATTTATAAGGCTCATTGCAACTGGTTACTTATCTGCAATTAAAATGTCAAGATAAAAAATGATCAAAGACCTCGAATGTAAAATATCAAACACTGAGCAGTCTAGACTGTACATAAATGTTTTTTTCTGATATCCTCATCATTAAAGCCAAATCAGAAATAAATCTGCTCTTATTAAAAAGGCTAAATCACACAATTACATAAAAATCCAAGTTCTATTTATATGGTAGTCATCAAAAACTACAGTTGGTATTAAAAGCATTGGAAAACACTGAAACCGTTCAGGACTGGATAGGTTGTACCCACTGTACACTGGCATAATGCAACGATTTGGAGTGATTTAATAACACCTCTCTTTTCCATGATTTTTGTGGTGTTTGCCACTTTATACTGAGTTATAACACTGATGCTTTTTGATCCTATCCACTGGTCAAATAATTTATAAATATATTTATAAATAATAATAATAATAATTCAAATGCTGCCTGGTACCAAGAATCATATCAAGAGATAGGCATCTGTTGATGCTGAAAAAGCCTGTGATCAGATGGAGTGCTTCCACCTCTAGAAAGTTTTTAGCTACATGGGCACTGGTGACGCTTTCATCCATTATAAAATGCCCCCTCCTGTCCCTCATCAGAAACAAACAAACTGTAAACATCACACATTACAATCTGTTAGCAGAACAGAGACATCCACTTCTGTATGCTTTGAGAGAGCCTCACTCTTCTAACCAATCAGGGTAGGGCAAAGTCTCTTCTGAATATAGAGGCTTCAGCTGCTGAAAGATGTCAGCGTAGCCAAGTAAGCAAGCTCCTGATTCTTGCCTTAGCTCATAGACTTTACACAACAAGGATGCGGTGCTAGGCTAGCTGGAGTGTAACAGGGGAGCACCACTGTGGTTTCTTTCAAGCTTCTTCTTGATCTATCTTGGCTTCCAGAACTTGCTTACTGGAATTTAAAGAAAAGGTCAATATCCTTTCTCCTCAGCCCTGTGGGGAAAGTCGTGGACCATGGCTAGGCCTATGATTACTTAAAAACTGCACCACGCATTCTGTTACATTTCTAACAAGAAACAGAAAAAAGCCAAAAACAAAAGCAAAGAAAAGAAAGGCTGAAAGAATACTTAAAAAACAGCCTACTTTCCACTTAAAGAGTCTATTCAGGCTAAGTGTGAATTGAAACACATGAGGATCAAGTGAGGTTTCCAGCCAAACTTCCCTCAGACTGAAGAAGTCATTTGGATGAGTAGTGAAACAATAAGAAGTCCAGTTTCAATGACTCAGCTTCTAAATAACAAGTAAACAACCTACTCATGACCATAGTCAGGAAAATCAGTTCAAGGGTTATTGAGAAAAAACAACATTTAAATCCAAAGAGAATAATAATGATGGAATAATTTGTCAACTTGTCAGTAATCTGTTAGTTGCGAGTCACATCAAACCTAGTTATTATCTTCCTACATTTCCTTGACAAAGTGAACAAAGCTAAATGTACTTTCCCTCCCTTTAATGCAAAAAAATGTTTTGGTCTGTCACACCATTATGGTCAAAATTTAACATCTAGCCAGCACGTCCACAGCTCCAGTAAACTATAATAATCAGCAGAAGTCAGGTGCTCAGAAAAGAAAAACTGAAAAGAGAAAATGACAGCAGAAATGCAAAGTACTATTTAGAAAAAGATACTCAAGTGGCAGATGAAGTTCAAGTATTAGTTCAACCCCAATATAATTAATTAAGAGCAAGGTGAGACATCCATTTGGGTAACATCTGGCTAACACTAATCGCCTAGCTACCACCTACCCCTACCTTTAACATCCAGCTATTAGCTTGTATAAAAATCTAACACAATGCATCCTCTGACAGAAACAGCTGAGTCTGTGGAAGGTTTGCCACAAGGAAAGTTTGGCACTTGACATATGGAGCTCAACACTAAACATGAGGCATGAGTTGCTTAGGACATTGGAACTAATGAAATTATTTGGACATATTTTTCTGGGGCAGCTTCATTCATAATTTATCGTATACCTATTTAAGTTAAGTTATTTACCCTTATTAGTCCCACAATGGGGGACCACTCAAAGTGGCTGTGGCTGTGTTTACAGCAGTGAACACACACACACACCGTGAACACACACCCGGAGCAATGGGCAGCCATTGCTGCGGCGCCTGGGGAGCAGTTGGGGGTTTGGCTCAAGGGTCTCAGTCGTGGTATTGAAAGTGGTGTTGTTCACCCCACCGACAATTCCTACTGGTCCTGAGACTCGAAACCACAACTTTCAGGTTACATGTCCGACTGCCCCATTAGGTCACGACTTATTTGAAAGACCAATGAAAAACAACTATGGGTTATGAACCTTATATTCCTTTATAGCGTGTGATAGTAATCTGTGGGGGTCTGTGTCTGGTCCCAATAAGATTTTTTCCATGCACAGTGCATTCAGGAAGTATTCACTCCCCTTAACTTTTTTCAATTTTGTTATGATGCAGCCTGACACTACAGTTGTTTAAATTAATTTTTTCTCAGTGTCACATAATGACAAATGAAAACTGAATTTTAGGAATGTTTGCAAATTTATTAAAAAGGAAAAACTTAAATATCACATTTACATAAGTATTCAGACCATTTGCAACAGCACATGAAAATGAGCTCAGGGCCCCCCCATTTCTCTTGATCTTTGCTGAGATATTTCTACATCATGACTGGAGTCCACCTGTGGTAAATTAAATTGATTGGATACAATTTGGAAAGGCACAGACCCCTCTCTATAGAAGGCCTCACAGCCGGAAATGCATATAGTGTATGATATGCATAACAACTGCTGTCTGTTGGGGGAGTGGCATTACGGACTGGTGAAAAAGGCCAGTTCTGTGCTAGGCAGGGGGCTGGACCCTGTCAGAACTGTGGTGGAGCAGCAGATGTGAAGGAAGCTGATATACTGACTAAACAGAGTAGCAGCTGCGAATGAGAGGCTCATCTCACTGCGCTGCAGAACTGAGAGGTTGAGGAGATCCTTTGTCCCCACAGCCATTAGACTTTTTAATAGTAATTGTTGATATATTCTTTATGCTATTTATGTTATATGTTATTAACAGTGCCTTTATCTGTTAATTATATTTTATAGTGAAATTTCTATGTTAAAGTTCAGATCATTCTTTAATAACTTTTGAATTTAAAATGATGGATCATGCAGCGTTTGGAAGAAAATTCCACTACAGCAGATGTTTATCCGACAACGCTGTTAATAAATTTAAGAAAATGATTCCATCTTTATTTACATCTATGCCAAGTATAAACATAGTGGAGGGCAGCTGCTTCAATCCCACTCCCTACCAAATTGATCATATTGTTGACAGTGCTGTAACCTCACTGCGTGAAATGCTTGATTCTGTAGCCCCTCTGAAAAAGAAGTTAGTGAATCAGAGGAGACTAGCCCCATGGTATAATTTACATATTCGTACCTTAAAGCAGGCATCACGAAGGCTGGAAAGGAAGTGGCGTTCCACAAACTTAGAGGAAATTTTTCTAGCCTGGAAAAACAGTCTACTAACATATAAAAAAGCTCTCCGTAAAGCCAGAACTGCATACTATTCATCACTAATAGAGGAAATAAGAACAATCCTAGGTTTCTTTTCAGCACTGTAGCCAGGCTGACAAAAAGTCACAGCTCTGTTGAGCCCAGTGTTCCCTTAGCTCTTAGCAGTGATGAATTTATGAGTTTCTTTACAAATAAAATCACAACTATTAGAGATAAAATTCAGCAGATGCTTCCTATACTTGCAATAAATGAATCTTCTACTACAGTAGCTCTTGAATCATCTGTAGGACCTCAGTTATGTTTAGACTGCTTCTCTCCCATAGATCTCTCTGAATTTACATCAGTAGTTGCTTCATCGAAATCATCAACGTGTCTCTTAGACCCCATCCCGACTAGACTGCTTAAAGACACCCTGCCATTAATGAACTCAACTTTATTAGACTTGGTAAATTTATCTCTAGTATCAGGCTACGTACCACAGGCCTTTAAGACTGCAGTAATCAAACCTTTACTCAAAAAGCCTAGTCTTGATCCAGGAGTCTTGGCTAATTATAGACCAATATCCAACCTGCCATTTATTTCTAAAATCCTAGAAAAAGCTGTTGCTAAGCCGCTATCAGACCACTTACACAGGAATGAACTATTTGAAGATTTTCAATCAGGATTTAGAGCACATCATAGTACAGAAACAGCACTGTTAAAAGTTACCAACGATCTTCTCTTAGCCTTGTTTACAGCTAGGCTGTAAACAAGGCTTGTTTCTATACTTGTCCTCCTAGACCTTAGTGCTGCATTCGACACCATTGACCACAACATCTTATTACAGAGATTGGAGCATGTGACTGGTATCAGAGGAACAGCGTTAAAATGGTTCCAATCCTATTTATCGGACAGATTCCAGTTTGTTCATGTCCATGATGAACCTTCCACACGAACAAAAGTTAGTTATGGAGTTCCACGAAGCTCTGTGCTAGGACCGATTCTGTTCACCCTGTACATTCTTCCTTTAGGATATGTCATTAGGAAGCACTCTATTAATTACCACTGCTATGCAGATGACACTCAGTTGTATCTATCTATTAAACCTGTTAACACAAACCAGTTAACCAGATTTCAAGCCTGTCTAACTAACATAAAGACCTGGATGACCAGGAACTTTTTACTTTTAAACTCAGAGAAAACAGAAGTCATTATATTTGGGCCAAAAAATCTCAGAAATAACTTTTCTCAAATTATAGCTACTCTAGATGGCATAGCCCTGGCCTCCAGCACTACTATAAAAAACCTTGGAGTTATTTTTGACCAGGACATGTCCTTTAACTCACACATAAAACAAATCTCTAGAACTGCATTCTTTCACCTGCGCAACATTGCCAAAATTAGGAGCTTCCTGTCTCAAAATGCCAGCCTGGGTTCAGGAGGCAGACACTCTCTGTACTTTTAAGGCTAGACTTAAAACCTTCCTCTTTGACAAAGCATATAGTTAGGGCTGGCCTCAGGCAACCCTGAACCATCCCTTAGTTATGCTGCTATAGGCCTAGACTGCCCGAGGACCACTGAGCTCCCCTACCCCTACCAGACCCCCCCCCCCCCCCCCCTCTCTTCCTCTCCTCCCCACCTCATGTATATTCCACCATTGAATGTCACTAACCTTGTGCTCTCTCTCTCCCCTAGTTTGTGCTCTCTCCCTCTCTCTCTGCTCTCTGTACCTTCTGCAGGTGTCCCTGGTCCTGGAGCTGTATATCGCTGATGTGCAGTTACTGGTCCCACCAACATGCAGTGTCTATCTGTTGTTTATTGTTGCTGTTCTTTTCTCTCTGCTCTATCCACTCACCCCAACCGGTCGAGGCAGATGGCCACCCAAACTGAGCCTGGTCCTGCTGGAGGTTTTTTCTTCCGTTAAAGGGAGTTTTACCTCTCCACTGTCGCCAAGTGCTTGCTCATAAGGGAATTGTTGGGTTTTTAGTTTTAGTTTTTGTAAAGTGCCTTGAGATGATTTGAATTTGTGATTTGGCGCTATACAAATAAAATTGAATTGAATTGAACAAGATTCTCTGGTCTGATGAAACCAAGATTTAACTGTTTGGTCTCAATTCTGAATATTATGTCTGGAGGAAACCAGGCACCTCTCATCAGCTGATCAATACCATCTCAACAGTGAAGCATTGTGGTGGCATCATCATGCTGGGGGGGGGGTGTTTTTCAGCAGCAGGAACTGGACTCAGGACCTCAGACTGGGCTAAAGGTTCACCTTCCAACATGGCAACAACCATAAGCACACAGCCAAAACAACACAGGAGTAGCTTAGGGACAACTATGTGAATGTCCTAGGGTGGCCCAGCCAGAGCCCTGACTTGAATCCTGTTGAACATCTCTGGAGAGACCTGAAAATGGCTGTCCACCAACGGTCCCCATCCAACCTGACTGAGCTTGAGAGGATTTGCAAAGAAGAATGATAGAAAATCCCCCAATCCAAGTGTACAAAGCTTGTTGTGTCATACCCAAAAGACTCAAGCCTGTAACTGCTGCCAAAGGTGCTTCAACTAAGTATTGAGTAAAGGGTCTGAAAGTTGATGTCTCTTATGCAAATATGGTATTTTTCTTTTTAATAAATTTACTAAAATAAAATTCTGTTTTCACTTTGTCATTATGTGAGTGTAGATTAATGAGAAAAAAATGAATTTAAACAACTGGCTGCAACATAACAAAACTGAATAAAGTGAAGGTAGTCTGAATACTTTCTGAATGCACTGTAAATTTACATAAAATATGATCAATTCATTAAATAAGTTTATCAGTTTTCCATATCTATATGTTTCAATTTCGTTGGTGGGGCTACAGTTTTGTGTATGGCCAGTCAGCGACCAGCATGCAGCCTAGGGAAGCAGGGGGACCTTTGGAGATCATCTTGTCCCAGAGAAAGGCAAGACGCACAGCAGGCCTGACTGTGAACACACATGATCTTCCAAGCAACGTTTTATTTACACTTCTTTCTTTTTTATAACTATGCTCTTCTTTGACAACTATAGGGATTTTAGGGAATTTCTCCCTCCAAGATGATACATTGGAGTAGGGTCTGCAGGAATGTTATCCCTTCACTATGTGACTGAAATAATCATCTGACACATTTTGATTGATTTAATACCAATGTAAGCATATCATATGGGAATACACACCAGTACATACTTTATGTGGGATGATGTATGATCATCACCCAGTCAAAAACATGTGGCTTGATGTGACTACTTTTCTGTTTAGGGTGACAAGCTGTAACTTGTAGTCCATTCACTGATAATAACCTCAACAAAATCTAACTGGAGTCAGGAGTTAGCCAATCTGAATCAATGAAACTACATTAGAGATGCGTGCCAGAGGCACCCGGACTTTAAAAACATTCATACTTATTCATCTGCTGATGTGAACAATGGCATGCAAAAAGGGTATCTCAAAATTGCATAAAGATAAAAGAAGTTATAAAGTAATCTTTAAACATTCATCAGTCAAACAGTTTGACCAACTGTCCTTAAAGTTGGACTGGATTATGCTGATTCATGATATGTATGCATTTCGTTTCCAAACTCTGACTTAACAGAAGCAATCACCATGCAGAGATAGATAGTGCTGGAGAGATCACTTCTGTTATAATTTTATTCTAAAGAGGTAATCTACATATTCAGGTTGCTTTGCAAACAGTAATAAGCCAATCCAGCCAGTGTTTTATCCCTACAGGAGATAGTCTGTCATTCATAATTCTTGTTTGCCACCATTTATATGGCTTGCTAAGTATCCAATCTATAACAGTGAAAATGTCTTGTAATACACAGGAAAATAATGTACTCAGTGGAAGAAACATTTTTGTCACCTTATAATATAATCTCTACATATAATCTTACATTATAAATAAGGACATGTTGGTGTGCATTATGGTTTATTAAATGCTAAACATTATTTCAGTGTTCTCTCTGAATCTATGCTAAATGAATATGGGTTTACACACTTTAGTACTACTAAAAAACAGCTATGCACACAACTTGGGATAACGAAAAAATAGGTGTTCAACCTAGTTGTGACAGCACAGTGGGGCATCATATTGTCCGTGAACTCACCCTGATCCAGAACCAACTCAGCTTTGTTTGTATCCAAAAGCAAACTCTTATCTTGACGATCTTTGGGAGTGAAAGGTTTAGTTAGACTGGTTCTTTTTGAAATATGTAAATCACATGAGATAAATTAAAGACAAGAAGGTATTAGTTAATTAATGTATAAATTAAGACAAGAATGCATCTATGGGGGTAAACCTTAAATTGTATGAGCTTTCTGTATGTTTATGATGCAGCCAAAGTAAAAATGCTAAAGTGAATAACTCTGTTAGAGGTATGCAACATAAACAATATTTCTTTTTCTCTGTACCTGTTGAGTGTCCCATATGCATCAAAGAGTTCAGATGCTCTGGACTGACTATGATGGGAACACTGGCCTCAGCTGGAATGTGTTGAAAGAGTTCTTTGGAGCCTGTCTCCATGCAGTTCATGTAGGGGATGGCATGTTTGCTGTCCATGTAGTACATTATATAGAAGTTGCACATTTCATCAGCAGAGGTGGCACTGCAGACAAAACAGAAAAGTACCTTAAGATAAATACATCACACTGCTTCATGTATGCAAAAAGGCAATGATCTTTTTGTAATCAATGAAGAGTTGACAACACTTCTGAATGTTCACACTGCAACAATACTGTAACTGCATATCCAATATTATTAAGACTGAGCTTGCCATTACAGTTTTTCTCAATTGCTAACACACTGTGAGCAGGCTTTTGAACTAAAATTTCAAAACCATAACGCCATTTATCAAAAAGCACACTCAATTCTCTAAACTCAAAACACTACTCCCCTGTTTTGACATGAGTCAGATTTGTTGAGCTGTCACTGCAGAACTCTACACACAAATCCCTTAATTTCTTAAGCTCAATTAGCACACAGTTCCCCAGGTGAAAACATTAAAAGCCAAAATTGAACACACATTAATCAAATCCTTTAATATATAGATAAAATTGATAGTTTTATAACATCTTTCTGCCTGCATACTTTCCCTGTCTAAACCTGATAGAGGAGTTTTTTCGGCATGGCGGTAGAAAGCGTATGACCGAGAACCTTATATCTGTGTTCACCTCCTCCAGTCCATGGTATAGGCCTGCCTAGACATATCAGGAGATGCATTCCAGGGGTGGTTCAGGCATGCAAGAGGATTTTAACCCTGCTGTCTGGCTGGGGCCACTATAGCTTTTTGTGTTTGTGTGTGTGTGTGTGCGTGCGTGCGTGCGTTGTACAGTATATTACATGAATGAATAAAAATGTGCCAATGTATACATTGGTTGTGTCTATCATGTGAAAAGGTTTTTGAGGGGGAGAACCACAAGCAACGTAACTTACCAGTTTTGAAGCTATTGTTTTGAATTTTTTGCACCAGTGTGTAAGACTGTTGTAGTGTGTGTTTTTGAGGGCAAAGTTTGGTTTTTCAGCAAGAGTTAATATAGTGCTTTTTAAGTAATTAATTAGAGAAAAAAAATCTTGTAAGGTTTGGTCTATTTTAGGTCTCAGGTTGTTTTTCACATGTTGCACTTTACCAACTGTGTATTGAATATTTTATTTTAAAATTTTATTTATTCGGCTGGTTATTTCTTGATTTGTTAAAATCATAGGTTCTATAGTCTATTTTTGCTAAAACCAAAAGTATTACTGTTCTTGTAATAAATGGAAAGCAAATTACATTTGTCTCCTTCCCTCTTTTGCTTATCCGAAAAATGGTCCAATCTGTGACTCAAAAACCGAAATATGAGTTTTGTGATCTGTAGTACCACTAATAGCACTGCATCAGTCAGGCATTACAGCCTTGCTTTTGAGACATGCGTAATATGTGTGCTTATCGCGAGGTTATTTAAGGGAACACATTCGATTCAATTCAATTCAGTTTTATTTGTGTAGCACCTAATCACAATTCAATCATCTCAAGGCACTTTACAAAAAAGAAAAAACCCAACAAATTCCTCATGAGCAGTACTTGGTGACAGTGGACAGGAAAAACTCCCTTTAACGGAAGAAACCTCCAGCAGAACCAGACTCAGTTTGGGCGGTCACCTGCCTCGACCGGTTGGGGTGAGTGGATAGAGGAGAGAGAAAAGAACAGCAATAATAAACAACAAATAGACACTGCAGGTTGGTGGGGCCAATAACTGCACATCAGAAATATAACACATGATGATGTAGTCGAGACTTTGATTTAAGGTGATTTATTTGTGTTCTTCTCCCAAATCAATGAACCACTGCAGACAAAATATGTACAAGATTTATATTTACAAAAAAAGATGAGAAAAGGAATATTCAGTACCTCAGCTACTGCCCTGGTTTGTTGCTGCCACCTTCTCTGTGACCAGCTTACCCTCAAGATTGACTGACTGCTGCAGTTTTCTGTTTCATAGTCTGAGGCGCCTGTGAGCAGGCCAGCAATTACAAAACACACATTTTATTTTATTTGTACACTCATTCCCACATTGAATGATAACATAAATATTCCAAAATATCCATAATCATATATCAGAATGTTTAAATCACAGAGAGTTGAGCAGCACAGGGGCTCCACAGGGCACTGTTTTGGTTCCATTCCTGTATACAGCCTACTTCATGTACAATTGTGTTGCCACATTCAGAAGTATTCTGATGATACTGCATTGATCAGGACTGTACAGGAAGAGGAGTCCAGGGGCCTGTTGTGATGTACAGGGGCTGTATTTACGACTAGTCCCGACTGTAATTAAAGATATCTGTAACGATTTTACGACTAGTCCCGACTGTAATTAAAGATATCTGTAACTATTTTACGACTAGTCCCGACTGTAATTAAAGATATCTGTAACGATTTTACAACTAGTCCCGACTATAATTAAAGATATTTGTAATGTATTTACGACTAGTCCTGACTGTAATTAAAGATATCTGTAATGTTAATGATATTTGTGCTTCACTACCTTTGTGCTCTCTCTGTACCTGTACCTTTTGCAGGTGTCCCTGGTCCTAGAGCTGTATATTGCTGATGTTACTGGCCCCACCAACATGCGGTGTCTATTTGTTGTTTATTGTTGTTGTTCTTTTCTCTCTCCTCTGTCCACTCACCCCAACCAGTCGAGGCAGATGGCTGCCCAAACTGAGCCTGGCTGGAGGTTTTTTCTTCTGTTAAAGGGAGTTTTTCCTATCCACTGTGGCCAAGTGCTGCTCATAAGGGATTTGTTGGGTTTTTTTTGTTTTTTGTAAAGTGCCTTGAGATGATTGTATTGTGATACATTTTAATCTGTCATGGTCATATTATAAAATTGTGTATATTTAAATGCATTTTTATTTAGAGAATTAGTATTTCATAATGTCCTATGCATTTATTTCAACTTTCCATACTTGTGCAGTATTTGGAAATAAAATCAATGGTAAAAGACAAGAAAACCAATGAAAAATACGAACCGTATTCTCATAATCATTGCCTGTTCATAATTATGGGATTATTGCAATTGTTATTTTAGGACAAAAATAATATTTTTGTGGCACATGCACAAGTAAGACAAAAATAATATTTTTGTGTTTTTTTTTTTTTTTTACATTAAACACAAAATTCTTAAACTACCCTCACTGTTAATTTGTGTTTACTTGAAAGGAGCTTTTTTTTTCATTGTTGTTAGCCTGTATTTCCATTGCAAATATCAAGATGCCTTTTAATGCGTATGATAATTCATGCACAAAACTGAAGTGACAAATGACGATTTGATAAAACATTTCAAAATTTCAGCATTGTTTTGCATTGTGACTTTCACTTGACTTAAAGACTGTTTTTCCAGTCATATTTCATCATTAAACGTCTTAAAAGTGTAAAAACATAATGTATCATCTTATCTTGTGCGTAACGTCACACCCCATATACTCACTTCTGTGGACACAGATTGATCTATTTCTACTTGTGCTTGAAAATATCTGTACATTTAGATTCCTAAATTACAGATACACAAACACCAACTCAATTTCTTTTAAAATAAATGATGCCACAGTCCACAGTCCAAAAAGAGAAAACAAGAGTTGATCTATGCTTCAGGTGAATAAAACCATAGAATAAATACACAGAAAATTAAAAGGCTTTTCTTTATTACATGTAATTTGCAGTATGGTGAAGGCATGCATAAGTTTCAATGAGCTTTACTACAGAACTCACCCAATGCGAGTTTTGGTAGTCCTGCCCTCACCAGTAAACATACATCTAGCAGCAATGGTGTCACCGTACTTCATATCCACATCCTTGTTAGCAGGATAGAATGCCTGGGGGAAAACACATTCACTGCTGAGCAATCAGCGCATAGCACTCTGTTTTTAGCAATATAAATGTACATATATGTCACAACCTAACCTGATGTAGCATGGTTATTTGAAGTAAAACATGACGGCCTAGCCAAAGCTCTGAGTTAAAGTAATTTGTTTGTGCTCTTCTCCCAAACCAGTAAACCAGATGGTTTCTCTTTTATAGTCTGAGGCTTCTCCCAGCACGCCACCAATTATGCACATTTTCAGTTTATTTGTACACTTATTTCCACCTTGAAGAATAACAAAAAGATTAAAAAATATCTACAATCCATATATCAGAATGTTTAAATCACAGTACTGTTTCAATTTAGAAGAAAATGCTTTAATCAAAAGCTGCTGGTTTGTTTGAATGTGTTGTCACAAATGTATGCTAATGACATTGTAATTTACATGCATGGTACCTGAGCTCATAAAGTGGCTTCTGAGTTGTCTGGTCCCATGTCTAATGCCTCTTACATTACACAGTTTTAGCACTACTCAGCTCTACTCTATTCGACTCAACTCAGTTTTGGTAAATTTCCATTACCATTGAGTACCAACTCAACGTGAGGTGGGGTCATCATAGCATTACAGATAATCGGTCGCAGCTCGGGTTAACAACAACCACCACCGGTGCTGTTGACCTACAGGGTGCCAGTGGAAATTGTACTACTGTTGGTTGAAAAAGGAGAGGAGGAAGGTGTGTTCATAGGAAAAGAGAGGAGAGGAAGGGCAGGAGTGTAGGACTTAGAGTAGGGACTCTGAATGTAGGGACTTTGTCAGGGAAAACTAGAGCGTTGGCTGATATGATGGAGAGAAGAAAGGTGGATATCTTGTGTGTTCAGGAGACCAAGTGGAAAGGTAGCAAGGCTTATCAAGGCGGGGTTCAAGCTGTTCTATCATGGCGTGGATGGAAAGAGGAATGGAGTAGGACTTATCCTGAAGGAGGATTTTGCTAGGAATGTTCTGGAGGTGAAGAGAGTGTCAGATAGTGTGATGAGTCTGAAGCTGCAAGTTGAACACATTTTTCCAGAAAAGGGAGGAGCACAGGGTGATATATAAGAGTGGAGGCAGGAGCACACAAGTTGATTACATCTGGTGCAGACATTTCAACCTGAAAGAGATCAGTGACTGCAAAGTAGTGGGTGGGGAGAGTGTAGCCAGACAGCATAGGATGGTGGTGTGTAGGATGACTCTGGTGGTGAGGAAGATGAAGAGGACAAGGGCGGAGCAGAGGACCAAGTGGTGGAAGAGTGTTGTGTGGCTTTCAGGGAGGAGCTGAAACAGGCCCTGGGAGGTCAGGAGGTTCTTCCAGATGACTGGACAGCTACAGCTAAAGTGATCAGGGAGACAGGTAGGAGGGTACTTGGTGTGTCATGTGGAAAGAGGAAAGCAGATAAGGAGACTTGGTGGTGGAATGAGGAAGTTCAGGAGTGTGTTAAGAGGAAAAGGTTAGCTAAGAAGAAGTGGGACACAGAGGACAGAAGAGAACAGACAGGAGTACAGGGGCATGCAGCGTAAACTGAATGTAGAGGTGGCAAAGGCCAAACAAAGGGCTTATGAGGATTTGTATGATTGGTGGGACACTAAGGAGGGAGAGGTGGATTTGTACAGGCTGGTGAGGCAGAGAGACAGAGATGGGAAGGATATGCAGCAGGTTAGGGTGATTAAGGACAGGGATGGAAATGTGTTGACAGGTGCCACAAGTGTGATGGAAAGATGGAAGGAATACTTTGAAGAGTTGATGAATGAGGAAAATGTTAGAGAGCAAAGATCAGTAAGGATGAAGTGAAGAATTAGACGTGCAGAGTTATGGAAACTACAGAGAAATAAAGCTGATAAGTCACACAATGAAGTTATGGGAAAGAGTAGTGGAGGCTAGGCTGAGGTCAGAAGTAAGCATTTGTGAGCACCAGTATGGTTTCATGCCAAGAAAGAGTACCACAGATGCAATATTTGCTTTGAGAATGCTGATGGAGAGGTACAGAGAAGGCCAAGCGTATGACAGGGTGCCGAGAGAGGAGCTGTGGTTTTGTATGAGGAAGTCTGGAGTGGCAGAGAAGTATGTTTGAGTAGTGCAGGACATGTATGAGAGCTGTAAGACAATGGTGAGGTGTGCTGTAGGGGTGACAGAGGAGTTCAAGGTGGAGGTGGGACTGCACCAAGGATCGGCCTTGAGCCCCTTCTTGTTTGCTGTGATGGACAGGCTGACAGATGAGGTTAGACAGGAATCTCCGTGGACCATGATGTTTGCAGATGACATTGTCACCTGTCATGAGAGCAGGGAGCAGGTGGAAATAAATCTAGAGAGGTGGAGGTTTGCTATGGGAAGAAGATGAATGAAGGTTAGAACGGTGAGATTACAGGGAGTAGAGGTGAAGAAGGTGGAGGATTTTAAGTACCTACGGTCAACAGTCCAGAGCAACAGAGAGTGTGGAAAAGAAGTGAAGAGATGTGTGCAAGCAGGTTGGAACGGGTGGAGGAAAGTGTCTGGTGTGATGTGTGACAAAAGAGTGTCAGCAAGAATGAAAAGAAAGATGTACAAGACAGTGGTGAGACCAGCAATGTTGTCTGGTTTAGAGACAGTGGCACTGAGAAAAAGACAGGAGGCAGAGCTGGAGGTAGCAGAACTGAAGATGTTGAGGTTCTCTTTAGGAGTGACGAGGATGGATAGGATCAGGAATGAGAACATCAGAGGGACAGCTCATGTTAGATGTTTTGGAGAAAAAGCCAGGGAAGCCAGATTGAGATGGTTTGGACATGTTCAGAGGAGGGACAGTGAATACATTGGTAAAAGGATGCTGAGGTTAGAGCTGCCAGCAAGGAGGACTAGAGGAAGACCAAAGAGGAGGTTCTTGGATGTAGTGAAGGAGGACATGAGGATAGTTAGTGTGGGTGAGGAGGATACAGAGGATAGGGTTGAATGGAGGTGGATGATTCACTGTGTCGACCCCTGAAGGGAGCAGCCGAAAGGAAAAGAAGCAGACAAGCGTGTTAAAGTTTAAAGCTATAAGACCATCTCCAAGCAGCTTAGTGTTCCTGTGATTAGAGCTGCACATATTATTCAGAAGCTTAAGGTCCACAGGACTGTAGCCAACCCCCCTGGACGTGGCCACAAGAGGAACTCGACAAGGAAAAGACAGATAAAATGAAAGGTAACCAAAGAGCCCAGTGCAACTTCCAAATCGTCATGTGTCGGGGTTAACTAAAGTTCGGACCAATGATTTGCCCACTCTGGTACTCAGGATTTAACTTTATTTTAACCAAAGACCAGAACAAAGCAAGAAAAACCAGAAAACAGGAACACAGGAAACTAGAGGAACACAAGGGTGTGGGAATATGAACACGGGACAAAGCACATGAATTACGGGGACAGGACATAAACATGAACACCGGGAAGACAGGATATGAACTCAGGGTACAAGGCAGGAAGGTCTGGGTCACACACACTCAAGAAGACGCACCAGACTCACAGGGAAATATGAACACGGATACAGGGCATGAGGGTCTGGGTCACACACACTAGGGACTCATCAGACCACACAGGGAAACATGAAGAAAGCAGGGCTACAGGGAACATAGACAGAACAGGAACAAAGCAGGGCTACAAAAGACAAGAACAAAGCAGGACTACTTAACTTAAAACAAGGTATCCATGAACATAAATCCAAACGGGAAAAAGCAAGGCAAGCGTGGCAAACAAAAACTCTTTAGTCAGAGAAGGCTTCAGCAGTTCTGAGCAGCTGTGGGCAGTTGTGAGCAGACAACCCAGCAAAGACTGTGGCTACTCAGGGAGTACATAAACCAAAGGAACAAAACAAGACACAGGTGAAAACAATAACTAATTGGGGCAAAGTAAAGAGAATAGAATAAAACAAAAACCAGTTCCTGTCATGATCCTTCAATATAAAAGAAACAGGAAGTCACCAAATGCGGATCATGACACAAATAGATTAGAGGTGAACTCCAAGGTCAAGGTACATCAGCGTCAGATCGCACCATATGTCACTGTTTGAGCCACTGTGGACTTAATGGAAGTTGATCGAGGAGGACTCCATTGTTCAAAGCTAATAAAAAAAAAGCGAGACTGGAATTTGCCAAAATGCGTGTTGACAAGCCACAAAGCTTCTGGGAGAATGTCTTTTGGACAGACGAGACAAAACTGGAGCTTTTTCACATCGGCTCTATGTTCACAGACGCAAAAATGAAGCATACAAAGAAAAGATTACTGTACCTACTGAGAAACATGGAGGAGGCTCAGTTATGTTCTGGGGCTGTTTTGCTGCATCTGGCATAGGGTGTCTTGAATCTGTGCAAGGTACAATGAAATCTCAAGACTATCAAGGTATTCTGGAGTGAAATCTGCTGCCCAGTCAGAAAGCTTGGTCTCAGTCACAGGTCATGGGTCCTCCAACAGGATAATGACCCAAAACGCACTAAAAACACTCAAGAATGGCTAAGAACAAACAAGTAGAGTATTCTGAGTGGCCTTCTATGAGCCCTGATCTACATCCTATTGAATATCTGTGGAAAGAGCTGAAACATGCAGTCTGGAGAAGACACCCTTCAAACCTGAGACAGCTGGAGCAGTTTGCTCACGAGGAGTGGGCCAAAATACCTATCGACAGGTGCAGAAGTCTCATTTAGAGTTATAGAAATCGCTTGATTGCAGTGATTGCCTCAAAAGTTTTAACCCTCCCCTCGATGCACTCCGCACGTGCGCAGAAGATAAAATATAATTTAAACATAGATATAGAATTGAACCTACTGCTGCTGCTGCTCACAGTAGCCTCCTGTGTAGACACGCTCACCTTCAGATGGATGTGGACATGCTTCTATTGATAACACAATCAGGGTTTGGCAAAAGTCCCCAAGGCAGTCTTGAACCAGTGATATTGTGGGTACAGTATCACTGAACCTGAACCTTTTAATTGCCTTGATGTGATATTGTACCTGCGGTAGTTGAGGGGACTGTCTTCCAATCAGGCTCCATTTTCCATCTCGGATCCTGTAGCCACTGACCACTTTCCCTGTAACAGAAACACTCATCCAGACTACCACTGACACTGAGGAAGTCGCCCATAAATTGCCTACTAAATTCTCCAGCATGACTCACCAAGCTGGTGTGTGTGAGTCCTGAAGGCAAATGGATGGATTGGATATGACCTGTAATCACAGGCGATGTCTGCATTTGTAACTAACAAAAAAGACAAGAAAAAAATGAAAGGATGTCAAGGCAGGCCCAATCTATAATCAACTGCAAGCACTTTTTTCTGCCTCATGCAATAGCAACATTATAAAGTACACAGTTTTAATGGAAAACATGCCACACATCATATGCTGATCTGTTCCATGATTGTTTTGCCATTAGGACTATATAACTTGCCCTAATGACAAGCACATTATTTTTCAAAAGCTACATTTCAGTGAGATGAAAAATTTATCAGAATGTCATAAAGATCTTATAAACCAAGCTTAAGCATGTGAGGAGAAATAACAAAGCTAAGATCTTTAGAATGTTGCTATGTATGCTGTAAGCAGTGCTGATTACTATTGCACAGGAGCTCTACAGAAAATCTATGCTACCTGTTGATTTTCCCTAGCCCAAACAACAACAAAAAAATGGTCTTTATAGATGTAGAACCTCAGGCAGATGGAATATGTTTTCCAGATAAGAGGAATTTAGTATCTTTGAGCCTGACAATTTAAACCAGTGAAAAGTTAAACCAAACACACCTCTTTTTCCTGGAAGAATGACTGTCCCCACAGACATTAGCAGGTATATGCCAGCAGTGAATGGCTGTCTTTGAGGAGTACACAAAAGAACCACTGTTAGAGGAGGAGGATGCTCCAAGGTCTGATGCAATGTTGCTTATCACTTTTTACACTGACATTTCCTTCCTATTCCTTCTTGCCAAGCTAAAATTTTTATATCTACACATTTCCTGATGCTCAAGCTAAACACTGTCGTGCACACAGAAAATTTCACAGTTCCCTCCAATAAGATCATTCAACAAAAACCTGATGTATTTAAATACTTACGGTTTAGACGTCATTGTTAAGGTAAGTCCTGAGCAATCTCTATGATGGTCTGCAGAACAAGAAAATACAACTAAAGCTGCGAAATCTATTTTTTCAACTGAATGAAAAAAGTGTGTACAAGGTTCTTAATGATAGGTTATATTGCAGTGCTGTTGTTTGGGACTGCATTACACTGTACAACTCATGTAAAACAAATAAATGAATAAGACTAGAAATCTACAGTCATGCAGGCTCTGCAAAGCTATAGCTTAGGTACAACAGTTTAATTCAACAAAGTACCTTACATTAATAACCACTTGCATAGCACCAATGAAATGTGAAAGTAGTGCAAACTAGAAACATTGTAGAACGCAATGCAAAACACAGCACGAAAGAAACACATTTATGAACAATTGCATGTGCATGGCTTTTTTAATGTTCCTATGGACTTATTTAGAAACACAGAAATACATGAATGTCTCGATAATGAATTTAACCTGATTAAATAAAATAAAACAATACTAGCACATTAAATTCTGTTAGGAACCCACCTCTGAAAGCACTGAAATCTCCATAATGGATCTGCAGCACAAAGTAGGGCATTTCTGAATTTTTTCCAACTTTAAAACCAACATCTGTTGAGATGCAAAGAGAATAGCAGTGGTTAAAAAAAAACATAAAATCATAGAAAAATATAAACAACTGTGGAACAACAGATCAAAACACACATTACTGTACATAAGAAAATATTTGACAATACATGATCATTTTTGGCACAAGTATCTTTAGTGGAGTGGCTTGAGATCTGTGGATTGCAAAAAGTAAAATGGACATAGTTGCTTGAAAGACATGATTAAATGCCACAAATAAATTCCATTTACCTCCATTACACTACCACATTAGACGAGGACAGCCATGGCTAGATACAGCCAGAGGTCAGTGGATAAACATTAGACTTTCAGTAATTGTGAACCAACCTTTTAAGAGTCATACCTTTGGGTAATTTAGTAGGTTGTGCATTGCGAGCCCAGGCATACATAATGGAGGGTTCATCCTCACAAGTGCCTTGAGCACCGCCGCAGTCCCTGGAGACAGCAATAACACAATCACTACACTTTCTGTTGATGAATGACTGGATTGGAAAAAAGTGAAGTAGAAGTAGTCAAAGAAAGACACCAAAGCACGCATAGTGTTCAAAAGTGCATATAGTATTCAAAACAGCATGACATGTGACATGATGAATGATTCAACATCAGTAACAGACCAAAAAAAAAAATCAATAATAATGGAAATTCCTTTTGACAGGACTTTATGAATTATTTTATGTAGTTTAACTAAATTAATCTGTCGCTGGTCAATCTTATAATTATGCCACAATGATTCATTTTTTTTATATGTTTTGCTTTTCATTTATTGAATTTATGTGACTATATTTACGGTGCATTCAGAAAGGATTCAGATCCCCTTCACTTTTTTCAATATTGTTATGTTGCAGCCTGATACTACTACAATTGAAATGTATTTTTTTCTCATGACTCTACACTCAGTGCCACATAATGACAAAGTGAAAACAGAATTTTAGAAATGTACTAATATCACTAACAGGCTCCCAGAGTTCTCAAAAGCAGAATGGGAGGCAGAGCCTTTAGCTATCAAGCTCCTCTCCTGTGGAACCAGCTCTCAGCCTGGGTTCAGGAGGCAGACACTCTCTGTACTTTTAAGGCTAGACTTAAAACCTTCCTCTTTGACAAAGCATATAGTTAGGGCTGGCTTCAGGCAACCCTGAACCATCCCTTAGTTAGTTATGCTGCTATAGGCCTAGACTGCCCGAGGACCATTGGTGCACTGAGCTCCCCTACCCTAACCCCCCCCCCTTCTCTCCCACCTCATGTATATTCCACCATTGAATGTTACTAACCTTGTGCTCTCTCTCTCCCCTAGTTTGTGCTCTCTCCCTCCCTCTCTCTCTCTCTCTCTCTGTACCTTCTGCAGGTGTCCCTGGTCCTGGAGCTGTTTATCGCTGATGTGCAGTTACTGGCCCCACCAACTTGCAGTGTCTATTTGTTGTTTATTGTTGCTGTTCTTTTCTCTCTGCTCTATCCACTCACCCCAACCGGTCGAGGCAGATGACTGAGCCCGGTTCTGCTGGAGGTTTTTTTCTTCCGTTAAAGGGAGTTTTTTCCTCTCCACTGTTGCCAAGTGCTTGCTCATAAGGGAATTGTTGGGTTTTTAGTTTTAGTTTTTGTAAAGTGCCTTGAGATGATTTGTATTGTGATTTGGCGCTATACAAATAAAATTTAATTGAATTGAAATGTTTGTAAATTTATTTTTCAAAAACTGAAATATCATATTTACATAAGTATTCAAACACTTTGCAACAGCAGAATGATCTTTGCTGAGATGCTTCTACACCTTGACTGGAGTCCACCTGTGGTAAATTAAATTGATTGGACTTGATTTGGAAAGGCACACACCTCTTTATAGAAGGCCACACAGCTGGCAATGCATATCAGAGCAAAAACCAAACCATGAGGTCAAAGGAACTGGCTGCAGAGCTCAGAAACAGGATTGTTGATAGGCACAGAGCTGGAGAAGGCTACAAAAATATTTCTGCTGCACTGAAGGTTCCCAGGAGCACAGCGGCCTCCATAATACTCAAATGGAAGAATTTTGGCACAACCAGGACTCTTCCAAGAGATGGTCACCCAGCTAAACTGAGCACCAACAGAGCACCTTCCCCGGTCTTGTTTCTCCTCCTCGTGTGTTTTCTTTCCCTCTCCTTCCGTGTGTGTCTGTCTGTCAATTGTCCACAGGTGCAGCAGGAGTAAGGGGGGCGTTCCAGGGATCAACCGCCCCATAAGGCTCCCGGCTTCTCTCAGCCAGTTGCCAGATCGTCTAGTCTACTAACCTGGTAGTCCCTAGCTCTCTTCTAACTCTAATCTTCAGAGTAATAAACCAGCGTCTCTTCGCAGGTGGCGCATGCCTGGTCTTCCTCCGACCCCGCTCCAGCTTCACCTGCGATCCCCAAGTCTGTGTTGGTCCAGCACTTCAGGAAGACAACCCGAGTCACTCCACGGATTCTGCTCCGTCGACGGCCCGTTTCCCCTGAAGCATCCAGGACGGGTCCAGCAGTGCGGCTGGCCCTGGACTCGTCCCTGCACCTGTTAATTGACTGTTATTTCCAATAAAGAGACTAACTGATTCTGATCTGCGTTTGGGCCTTTCAGTCCCCAACATATAACAACAGGAGTGGCTTAGGGACAACTCTATGAACTCTAGACAAAATGGGTTTTACCTTCACAAGAAGTCAAACCTGAAAAAAGCAGGACTTGACTGGAGAACACAAAAACCAGTTCTACTTGTCATTGTGTACCGTCCACCTGTCCCTTACTCAAGAGTTTTTAACTGAATTCCCTGACTTCCTGTCTGATTTAGTGCTTAGTTCAGATAAAGTCATTATAGTGGGAGATTAACATTCATGTAGATGTTGAAAATAACAGCCTCAGCATTGCATTTAATTCTATATTAGATTCAATTGGTTTCATTCAAAATGTTAATAAACCCACCCACTGTTTCAATCACACCCTTGATCTTGTTCTGACCTATGGCATCGAAATTGAACATCTAATAGTTTTTCCCCCAAATCCTGTTTTGTCAGATCATTCTTTAATAACTTTTGAATTTAAAATGATGGATCATGCAGCGTTTGGAAGAAAATTCCACTACAGCAGATGTTTATCTGACAACGCTGTTAATAAATTTAAGAAAATGATTCCATCTTTATTTACATCTATGCCAAGTACCAACACAGTGGAGGGCAGCTGCCTCAATCCCACTCCCTACCAAATTGATCATATTGTTGACAGCGCTGTAACCTCACTGCATGAAACCCTTTATACCGTGGCCCCTCTGATAAAGAAGTAAATGAATCAGAGGAGACTAGCCCCATGGTACCATACCTTAAAGCTGACATCACGAAAGCTGGCGTTCCACAAACTTAGAGGAAATTTTTCTAGCCTGGAAAAACAGTCTAATAACATATAAAAAAGCTCTCCATAAAGCCAGAATTGCATAGTCCATCACTAATAGAGGAAAATAAGAACAATCCCAGGTTTCTTTTCAGCACTGTAGCCAGGCTGACAAAAAGTCACAGCTCTGTTGAGCCCAGTGTTCCCTTAGCTCTCAGCAGTGATGAATTTATGAGTTTCTTTACAAATAAAATCACAACTATTAGAGCTAAAATTCAGCAGATGCTTCCTATACCTGCAATAAATGAATCTTCTACTACAGTAGCTCTTGAATCATCTGTAGGACCTCAGTTATGTCTAGACTGCTTCTCTCCCATAGATCTCTCTGAATTTACATCAGTAGTTGCTTCATCGAAATCATCAACGTGTCTCTTAGACCCCATCCCGACTAGACTGCTTAAAGGCACCCTGCCATTAATGAACTCATCTTTATTGGACTTGGTAAATTTATCTCTAGTATCAGGCTACGTACCACAGGCCTTTAAGACTGCAGTAATCAAACCTTTACTCAAAAAGCCTAGTCTTGATCCAGGAGTCTTGGCTAATTATAGACCAATATCCAACCTGCCATTTATTTCTAAAATCCTAGAAAAAGCTGTTGCTAAGCAGCTATCAGACCACTTACACAGGAATGAACTATTTGAAGATTTTCAATCAGGATTTAGAGCACATCATAGTAAAGAAACAGCACTGTTAAAAGTTACCAACGATCTTCTCTTAGCCTCAGATAATGGACTTGTTTCTATACTTGTCCTCCTAGACCTTAGTGCTGCATTCGACACCATTGACCACAACATCTTATTACAGAGACTGGAGCATGTGACTGGTATCAGAGGAACAGCGTTAAAATGGTTCCAATCCTATTTATCGAACAGATTCCAGTTTGTTCATGTCCATGATGAACCTTCCACACGAACAAAAGTTAGTTATGGAGTTCCACGAGGCTCTGTGCTAGGACCGATTCTGTTCACCCTGTACATGCTTCCTTTAGGATATGTCATTAGGAAGCACTCTATTAAATACCACTGCTATGCAGATGACACTCAGTTGTATCTATCTATTAAACCTGTTAACACAAACCAGTTAACCAGACTTCAAGCCTGTCTAACTGACATAAAGGCCTGGATGACCAGGAACTTTTTACTTTTAAACTCAGAGAAAACAGAAGTCATTATATTTGGGCCAAAAAATCTCAGAAATAACTTTTCTCAAATTATAGCTACTCTAGATGGCATAGCCCTGGCCTCCAGCACTACTGTAAAAAACCTTGGAGTTATTTTTGACCAGGACATGTCCTTTACCTCACACATAAAACAAATCTCTAGAACTGCATTCTTTCACCTGCGCAACATTTCCAAAATTAGGACCTTCCTGTCTCAAAATGATGCAGAAATAGATTACTGTAACTCATTACTATCTGGATGTCCCAATATCTCCATAAAAAGCCTCCAATTAATCCAGAATGCCGCAGCCAGAGTCCTGACAGGAACTAGCAAGAGAGATCATATTTCTCCTATATTGGCTTCTCTTCATTGGCTCCCTGTAAAATATAGAATAGAATTTAAAATCCTTCTTCTCACATACAAATCCCTTCATAATCAAGCTCCTTCATACCTTAAAGACCTCATAGTACCATATTATCCCAATAGACCACTTCGCTCTCAGAGTGCAGGTCTACTTGTGGGTCCCAGAGTTTCCAGAAGCAGACTGGGAGGCAGAGCCTTTAGTTATCAAGCTCCTCTCCTGTGGAACCAGCTCCCAGCCTGGGTTCAGGAGGCAGACACTCTCTGTACTTTTAAGGCTAGACTTAAAACCTTCCTCTTTGACAAAGCATATAGTTAGGGCTGGCCTCAGGCAACCCTGAACCATCCCTTAGTTATGCTGCTATAGGCCTAGACTGCCTGAGGACCATCGGTGCACTGAGCTCCCCTACCCTAACCCCCCCCTTTCCCTTCCCCTCCCCTCTCTTCCTCTCCTCCCACCTCATGTATATTCCACCATTGAATGTCACTAACCTTGTGCTCTCTCTCTCCCCTAGTTTGTGCTCTCTCCCTCTCTCTCTGTTCTCTCTGTTCTCTCTGTACCTTCTGCAGGTGTCCCTGGTCCTGGAGCTGTTTATCGCTGATGTGCAGTTACTGGCCCCACCACCTTGCAGTGTCTATTTGTTGTTTATTGTTGCTGTTCTTTTCTCTCTGCTCTATCCACTCACCCCAACCGGTCGAGGCAGATGGCCGCCCAAACTGAGCCCGGTTCTGCTGGAGGTTTTTTCTTCCGTTAAAGGGAGTTTTTCCTCTCCACTGTCGCCAAGTGCTTGCTCATAAGGGAATTGTTGGGTTTTTAGTTTTAGTTTTTGTAAAGTGCCTTGAGATGATTTGAATTTGTGATTTGGCGCTATACAAATAAAATTGAATTGAATTGAATTGAATTGAATTGAATTATTTACAAAAATGTAAGAGGTGTACGCACTTCTGTGAGATACTGTAAGTGCTTCCAAACCCTTTGAACTCTGCTTTAAAGGCAGATAGATTTGAGTATCATCCGCATAGCAATGGAAGGACAGACCATGCTTCCTAAAGATAGAACCCAATGGGAACATATACAGTGAAAAGAAAACAGGAGCTAAAATGGATCCCTGGGGAACACCACATGACAGAGAGGCTACCTCAGATTCACCAATGTTGACTCTAAAACTCAGATTGGAGAAATAAACCATTCAAGAACATTCCCTTTTATGCAGACATAGTGCTCCAAACGAGCATTGCAACAGCATGATCGACAGTGTCAAAAGCAGAGCTCAGATCTAAGAGCACAAGTATAGCATGATCCCCAGCTTGACCAGCATAAAATATCATTTAAAACGTTCAAAAGGGCAGTCTCAGTCAAATGGTGTTTTCTAAAACCTGATTGAAAGACTTCAAAAATCTTATTTGCATCTAGTTGTTGCAGAAGAACTTTTTCTAAGATCTTTGTAATAAAAGAGATTAGAGATGGGTCTAGAGTTGGCTAGATCTAGGTTTCAGGAAATATGGTTGGAGGACATCAATGGAGGAGCCAGACGGCTTTAATTGACACACAATCTCTTGAAGATGTGTAAGAGAAATAGGTTCACACTATGTGTGCAAAGCTTGTGTCATACCCAAAAAGACTCGAGGCTGTAATTGATGCCAAAGATGTTTCAGTTAAGTACTGAGTAAAGGGTCTGAATACTTATGCAAATGTGATATTTCAGTTTTTTCTTTTCATAAATTTATAAACATTTCTAAAATTCTGTTTTCACTTTGTCATTATGTAACACTGAGTGTAGATTGAGAAAAAAAATTTAAAACAACAGTAGTATCAGGTTGCAATATAACAAAAATATAACAAATTTTTTTAAAGTGAAGGGGTTCTGAATACTTTCTGAATCCATTGTATGTGCATCATACTGCCAATATAAAAAAATTATACATGCAGCTTTAATGTTAACTGAAAAGACATGAAAAGGAGCATAATGGTAATTTGTGAGCTTTAAAGACAATTCATAAAGATGTGAACAGCATATCCTGCAATGTCAACAGCGTAGATTACACAGAAAGTAATAGGGAAGGGTTCAATTTCCCCGAGGGAGTACATTTTTGTTTGAAATAAAAATAACATAGCAGTGGACTCTGATAAGCCCAGGAAGTTTTATAGCTGCACTCAACTAAACAGGCTTAGCAGCAATAGTGTGAGTATTCAAAAGTATGCTATGATTCAGTGGCAGTGGAACAGCCTGAAACATTGCCCCTAAGCTTTGCTGCTCTTGACACTAAGCCTAAATGTTAATATTTACACTTTGTAACTGCAAATGCTTTTATGCTAACATTAAAACATGTTATAAAACAAACATATATAAAACAAACATTCACACACTTTGTTCTGACTTAAAGTTGGATATTACCAGTAGCTGTTGGTGGAGATGGGAGTCTGGCAGCCAAATAGCAGCATATGATGGACTGTGTCCATAGTAGCATGAGGTATGAAGTCCACTGAGGAGAAAAAGCATAGTGGTTAAATATTTTGTTGTTCAGCATACTTCTATTCTCTCCTGACATCTCTGTCTCAACTTGATCTGCTATCTAAGCTACTTGGGATGCACCACATGCTCCTCAGCTCAAGGGCAGAAAGATTAATTGAGGACTAAATACCCTCACTATGCAAACAGAGTGATATTTAGATCCCACAGACAAACTGGAGAAAGAAACTTGCCAACATCAAATTTAAGTTAGGGCTGCATAATTAATGTTTAGGTCACAATGTTGATTCAACCCTGAATACAATCTCACTGTTAAATAACAATTCTGTCATGTTTCTATTAGCAGGGAGATATTTTTCTTATGTTGTATCCCCCAATGACAGGACTGTGTTAACACCATGTGACAAAAAAGGGCAAATGTGAAAATATCCCCTACCCATCACCTATTAAATAGCTGAAAGACCTTAGACTACAGGACTGTCCCACATGCACACCTTTCCCATGTTGGATGAGTGTGCGTAACTCTGAAACCAATGATCTGACATTCGCTCATGCTGCACGTCGTGACTGGTCAGCTACACAGAGGTCACAGAAAAGTCAACACTGTAATATTAGTTCACTCTCAACACATCAGTGATCAAACAAATACTGGTTATCAATTGCAAAGTTAAAAAGCAGCAGTGACTGGTCATAATAACGAGAGAAATATTCTGCTCTTGAGTTGTGAAGAAAAATTTGCCTAGACAATCAGACTATTTGTATTCGGACGCAGAGTAAATGGACGCAGAGTAAACCAATCAGAGAAACGAACAATATGACACAAGCAAAACGACAGTGAGACCAGCGAATGGCGTGCGGTAGCATCTCCACGCAAGCTTGTTGTGGTTCTTGTTGTAAAAACATGAGAATACAGTGTTATCACCAGTTCTGTGCATATTTTTAAACTGAGTAACCACAAAAGCCAGTTATAGGAAGATGTGTGGACTTGGGACTGGCATTGAGCAACGTTACAATAAAGTCAGTAAATATTTGCAAGGTTTGTTTAAATCTGATTGGATGGCTGGAGAGGAAAGCCTGCCCCATTGCAAATAAACGGCTGTGATTGACCTGGCTCATTTGAAGCCAGAAGAAAAGACTCCATGGCAGGGTCTCCTGACCCACATTATTTCACTGAGAATGGAGTGGGTCTGGCTGGCCAGGCTAAAAAAAAAAAAAAAAAAAAAAAAAAAATCTGCATTCTGATTTAAATTAAATTAAAAAAATCATGATTTTTTTTACCCAGAATCATGCAGTCTTAATTTAAGCAAGGAGTCACGTCCAACAAAACACAGATTCTTTTAAACATATTTTGCAACAAAATCCTGTACACAAAGACAAGCTACTTCTACTGATGTTATGGCTGCTACTACTACCTCTCTTCTGCTTTTACAATGTCTCGTTCAGTTGTTGCTGCTACTTCAGCTATAACTATTTACCTATATTACTACTGCTATACTCACCAATGTATGCATCTCGACTAGTTGGCACAGGAAATGCTATGCACAGATAAGTGTCCGACTGAAATATTAAAAAACACAATGATATTATAATAGAGAAGAACCATCAGTTACTAACAGTTATGCTCAGCAACATAGCTTTATGGTACATTCAGTTTTACACTTATATTTGGAGAAACAAAGATATCTAGATTTCAACAAAAATACCACTGAGGTACAATATGTCATGACAACTAGTAGGTGAAGTTTAGCACAGCAAAGAAAGCAGGTTCTCAGGCAGTAAGCACTACCACAGAAGAGAAACTTTTACACTATGATCTATGCGTGAAGAACTAAAAGTATTCCCTGTTTCTTCAGTCACAATGTAAGCAGAGTTCCTGACTTCATCAAATGCATCCAGGAGCAGAAACTGGCTCCTTATTTTTAAAAAAAGAGTAAAAAAATAGTAAAGAAATGTCCATCAGAGACTCAGGTGAGATTGTAAATGTCTTGTTTTGTCTGACCTACAGCTCAATCCCAAAACATTCAGTTTATTATCACTGAAGGAAATTAGTAAATATTCACTGGAAACAGTGACTTTTTTGCATTTTCAGGTGTAATGATAAGCATAGTCAGTTTCTGAGAAACAGACTCACCCCAGCTGGGACAACACCTGGCATCCGAATATGCACAGAGAAATTGTGAGAGTTTGCTGAGACCTGTGGCTGCTCGGTCCTGGACATACAGGTGCTGGGATCTAACAATACATTTTCCTGAAACCTTAGGAAAAAAACAGAGTTAATGCTGTTTGCTCAGCTCTTGGTTATTAATAGTAGAGGCAGTATTACTGGAGTCATACACAATAAACAATATGCACTGTAAAAAACAATGGATGTGGAGGCAGTACCAGACAGTAACAGTATACTCAGCTGTCTCAAGAATAAGGTAAGGAATTTTTCTTACCTTATAAAATCCCACAAAAAGACCACAGCAACCGTGTGACTTTTCAGTGCATTTTAAAAGGTCCTTAAAACAATGGAGTGTGTACAGTGTGGCATAAATAATATTTTATGACCACTTTCCTTATTTATTGTGCAATGGCAACAGGACTTGAGACAGCTGCTTTTCGGGTCTCCCCTCCCTTGAGCTTATTAGGATTCCCTTATTACATAAAACATCTGTAGTTTTTGGGGACTTTTTGCCTTTGTTTTTTAGTGGGTCAAAGACCCAGACAACAAATGGGGGAGTCAATGGGTAGATTGGTGGCTTATAACACTTGCAACAATTTTGAAGTTATATTTCCCAAACAAAAACAGCTTTTTTTTCCCCTTACCTTTTGGACCAGTGAAGAGGGTTCTGTATTTGCAGACCATGGCTGTGGCATATGAAAGCTAGCACCACACAGAACACAGGGGCTCTCATCATGCCTGTGGGTCTCACAGCGTGTTTTGCTGTCTGGGCTGCAAATGTCAAACAGAAGCTGTCAGCTCCATCCTGTGGAAAAAACCATAGTGGATAAACTGCACAAGAGAGTGTCTGTCACACCTGTCTTCCTTACTCAGCTTGGTTCAGGAGTAGGATTATGGGGGGGGAGTGAAGGAATTATCACTGCTGAATCTCACTCCTCTAGCATTCAGATTGCAATTTATCCTTGGTTCTTCTCAAATGGTAAAATGGTTCACAGGTTTGTCTGGAACAAGCACCTGAAAAAAGCATATTGTATTAAGCAGACATGGAACCAAGCAGGATCTGTTGGCACATTTAGTTTATTTACATCTTCTTAGCACGGTTCACTGTTTCCCCTATTCTGCATGGATCCATGAGGATCCCCTCATAAACCGAATAAATGTCCAGTCTGCATTCTTTGATTACTTTGCTTTACTCCTCTTAGCTCCTCTTTCTTGTTTAAATGAGAAAATATACTGTCGCTAATAATATGTACAGTACAACTTGTACTGGTATATGGTACTTGGTATATGATTTGGACATTAATCAAAATATGTTGATTGGTTTGTGCAGGCAAAATAAAAATTTGTGTATGGAACACAAGCTTCTTGTCAGCGTCAGCACATCATTTTGCTATGAAGTGGTGACTCATTGCTTTATGCAAGCAAAGGAAACACGCTTTCTTCATTAACTCTTACAGTAGTGCACATCAGATAAATGCACCTCAAGGAGAAGCAACATTTAAACAAGGTTTAGTAGTCAGTGATGGCAGTGTCCACCACTGCTCTGTTTAATTACAAGCTCAGTCTGTGTAATAAATGTCACATGTAGCTGTAGTGACAATAAATAGTCCTAGCAACTGTGTAGCCTAACAGAATTAACTAATAAGGCTAGAACATTTTATTTAACGCAGTTTCTGATATTTCAACTTTTCACTGTGAACTGGATTAACTAGTAGCTTACTGGAATTTTGGCCTTGTACAATGGTATATCCTCAACCTTAATCTTAGGACAAGCTATTAAAGACTTAGACTTTTGTTCACAAGTTAATTTTTTTTTCAACCCATTACGTTTTCTCACTGATAACAATAATGTTTCAGATGGTTTATGTGCACAACACTAATCTATAATCTCAAATAATCATCAAAAACCTAAAAGCCCTCTCTGATGATAACGTAAACCAGAAAAGGCATGATGGAGCCAGATGTAAACCCAAAAAATAACTAAAGTCTTTGAAACACATCATTTGCACACCATGAGTGTCTGTAAACATTGTCATGGCAATCTAACTGCTAGAGAGAGATATTTCAGCCTGGAACAAAACAGTGGTGGAGCTACCAAACACAGAGTGATTACTAAAGTCATTGCAGCAGTAGCAACTAGGGTGGCATCTCACTGGTTAATATACATCACTTTCTAATTGGAGGACATAGGTTGGTGGTCTGGTTTGTCTAATGTTTACACGTACAGTACATTTCATCTGGCATTTTTTCAGTGGGATATCTAATTGTAATATCTCTGTAACCATTAGACCATTGTTGCAAATCAGTAACTCAAAAAACAAAAGGTCCACAAACAGCTATATAAATAAAGATTATCTGAACTGAGCCTGCTTCTGTCTGTGCAGTACTATGAAGATGCCACATAAGTGCCTTTGCACTTCACTCGTTACCATGGTGCTCTGAGGTTTATTGCTAACGCTGCTGTCTGTGCTCATCATTGTTTGTGATGGGATCAGTGCTAACTGTCCTTATGCAGACTCACAACCCCCCCACCCCCATGCACTGATCCTCACTCATCCTACCTCTGCATGTAGGTTATGCAATTTTGTTTTACCTAAAAATGCTATGAGCTATTGTTTATACTCCAGAAACATATATTTGCTTTCTGGCTCAGTTGTGAACTATGGGAGGGTACAGACCTTTCATGATCAGGCTTCACTCAGACACTAAACATGCTGATTTTGGCTGATGTCATTATAATTACGTTTCACATTCCACTAGGTGTATTTGACTGAATGGCACCATTTCCTTCTATTTCACTGTTACCTTTACAAATCAAGCAAAATTAAAAAAGAATGCCTTACTACTTGGACAAGCACACCAAATACCAGCAGTTAAAAATGCCACTGCAGTATGTTCGGGAATTCTAATAATAATAATAATAATAATAATAATAATAATGAACTTCCTGAATTTCCTTTCAGGGATTAATCAACTTTACCATACTCCAGTTCCCTGAAGAAACCTGGTGAGACTTGAACACAAGAGATCAAAATAAACCTCGGACAGAAATGGCAGTGGCAGTGAAAACTCACAAAGAAAACCCAAAGCTGTTATGAATCACTCATGCTCACTGATATGCACAGAGAGCTGCGTGTGACATCCTGAAGCTGGATGCTTACAAACGGCGAAGGCAGCATCACTTGAGATGCCGAGCCTGCTCGATGACTCATCGCTCACAGAGCAAGGTGGGAGCGCCAGAGCGAGGGGCAGTGGGCTGAGGACACAGGAAACTATGGAAACAGAGCTCATCCCACAACACAGCGCCTTTACATACACACACCTAAAGCCTCCTTTATAACTACTGTGACATCATAGCACTGTGGCTAACACAGATGTTGCCCTGTTTCTCCAAATAACAGCTGGCCAAAGCCAATAATAGCAAAGATGGGATAAGTTAGAAACGACCAAGGTGGACATAAAAGCAGACCCAAAAACAAAACGTCTCTATTGTATCCATGTGTAACGTCATATGCTAGCAATTAAAGGTGTTTCGTTTTTCAGAATAATGGGGGTCCATTACAAATAAACATGTCACGCCTGAACTAAACAGGAAGTGAAGGCCATCTTTAACTAACTAGCTGTTAACTAAAAAACAAACACATACCACATCCTTCAGCCAAGCCACGAGAAAAAGACAACTATCGTCAGAGTTTGGCTGTAACGACCCTGCGTCTCGATATTGTACGTGAGCCAACCAACGTCAGCTAACGTTATTATTGTGCAGTGTGTTTGACAGGGTAAACATGATATCACACCTGAACCGTGCTACTTTTGTTTTAGATGTCCAAAATGCAGCCCACTTTAAACTGCGGCTTAGCTAGACGCCAAAGTATGAAGGTATGTTTCATAATAAAAGAGATACCTGTTTGCTGGCCGTCTTTGACTCGCCTGCACCGAGGAGATAACTAACCTGCTTCTCGGCTTACACTAACAACCACACTTCCTCTTTTTCAAAGTAAAAGCATCTATACAGACGCAGACATACATCCTAACTGTATGTGTAAGTCTGTGACAACTGGGCTTTGTTACATTTATATGTTTTAATAAACGACAAATTTAAATAATACTCTGGTGTTTTAACTCGTCAAGGAGGGAGTTCCGTAAACGTGATAATTTTATTCTATAAATCTACCAGGAAATATTTTTCTCACTCCGGTGTTTCCCATTCGAGAGGTGTTTCCATGGCTTCTTTCTAGCCCCACCCCATGGCTCGATCAGTCCCATATTCAAAATAGGAAATCCTATTTGCTTGAGGTTAATGTAGTAATTTAAGTTTTTTATGCAGACTTAGATGTAAAAAAAAAGCCTACATTCTTTGGGGAGACCAATAGAAATAACATTTATACAGTATTTGGTGTTTAGCGCATTACTGAGGAAGGTTTTGCCATTATGGTATATAAATAATGATTCCTTTTACTCAAGCAGGACTACACTCAGAAAAGCTGCCTTCTTCTTAGATGCTAAATGTTGCTGTTGTATGTGTTAGTACATAATTATGTTGTTTTAAAATCAGTTTGCAGAGAAACCTTTAGCCGAAGAAACTAACATTTCTTGCTGCCCTAAGGGTTGTGTCAGATTAGTAGCTGTAGATTGCCACTATTCTTTTCAGGGAGTCAGGTAAATTATGAAGTAGCCCCACTAACACTGGGTAGCCTAACTTAAAACATATTGCTATTTCTGAGATTCACATAGGCTACAAATATGCAAATGAAAATTATGACAAATGGAATTAAAACATACTTAGGTGATAGAAGGATTAAACTCAGCAAATGTACATGGAAAACAAGACCCCACCACCCTGCAGTGTCTATTTGTTGTTTATTGTTGCTGTTCTTTTCTCTCTCTTCTATTCAATTCAATTCAATTCAATTTTATTTGTATAGCGCCAAATCACAATACAAATCATCTCAAGGCACTTTACAAAAACTAAAACTAAAAACCCAACAATTCCCTTATGAGCAAGCACTTGGCGACAGTGGAGAGGAAAAAACTCCCTTTAACGGAAGAAAAAACCTCCAGCAGAACCGGGCTCAGTTTGGGCAGCCATCTGCCTCGACCGGTTGGGGTGAGTGGATAGAGCAGAGAGAAAAGAACAGCAACAATAAACAACAAATAGACACTGCAAGTTGGTGGGACCAGTAACTGCACATCAGCGATATACAGCTCCAGGACCAGGGACACCTGCAGAAGGTACAGAGAGAATAGAGAGAGAGGGAGAGAGCACAAACTAGGGGAGAGAGAGAACACAAGGTTAGTAAGATTCAATGGTGGAATATACATGAGGTGGGAGGAGAGAAGAGAGGGGAGGGGAAGGGAGGGAGGTGGGGGGTGGGGTGGTTAGGGTAGGGGAGCTCAGTGCACCGATGGTCCTCGGGCAGTCTAGGCCTATAGCAGCATAACTAAGGGATGGTTCAGGGTTGCCTGAAGCCAGCCCTAACTATACGCTTTGTCAAAGAGGAAGGTTTTAAGTCTAGCCTTAAAAGTATAGAGAGTGTCTGCCTCCTGAACCCAGGCTGGGAGCTGGTTCCATAGGAGAGGAGCTTGATAACTAAAGGCTCTACCTCCCATTCTGCTTTTGGAAACTCTGGGAACCACAAGTAGACCTGCACTCTGAGAGCGAAGTGGTCTATTGGGATAATATGGTACTATGAGGTCTTTAAGGTATGAAGGAGCTTGATTATGAAGGGATTTGTATGTGAGAAGAAGGATTTTAAATTCTATTCTATATTTTACAGGGAGCCAATGAAGAGAAGCCAATATAGGAGAAATATGATCTCTCTTGCTAGTTCCTGTCAGGACTCTGGCTGCGGCATTCTGGATTAATTGGAGGCTTTTTATGGAGATATTGGGACATCCAGATAGTAATGAGTTACAGTAATCTAGCCTTGAGGTAACAAATGCATGGACTAGTTTTTCTGCATCATTTTGAGACAGGATGTTCCTAATTTTGGAAATGTTGCGCAGGTGAAAGAATGCAGTTGTAGAAATTTGTTTTATGTGTGAGTTAAAGGACATGTCCTGGTCAAAAATAACTCCAAGGTTTTTTACAGTAGTGCTGGAGGCCAGGGTTATGCCATCTAGAGTAGCTATTATTTGAGAAAAGTTATTTCTGAGATTTTTTGGCCCAAATATAATGACTTCTGTTTTCTCCAAGTTTAAAAGTAAAAAGTTACTGGTCATCCAGGCCTTTATGTCAGTTAGACAGGCTTGAAGTCTGGTTAACTGGTTTGTGTTAACAGGTTTAATAGATAGATATAACTGAGTGTCATCTACATAGCAGTGGTAATTAATAGAGTGCCTCCTAATGACATATCCTAAAGGAAGCATGTACAGGGTGAACAGAATCGGTCCTAGCACCGAGCCTTGTGGAACTCCATAACTAACTTTTGTTCATGTGGAAGGTTCATCATGGACATGAACAAACTGGAATCTGTCCGATAAATAGGATTGGAACCACTTTGTTCCTTCTATCCACTCACCCAACCGGTCG
Source organism: Mastacembelus armatus (assembly GCF_900324485.2). Lineage (NCBI taxonomy): Eukaryota > Metazoa > Chordata > Actinopteri > Synbranchiformes > Mastacembelidae > Mastacembelus > Mastacembelus armatus. The sequence continues at coordinate 1,908,182 of NC_046644.1, read as the reverse complement.
AGCCAGGTGGCCACCCAAACTGAGCCCGGTTCTGCTGGAGGTTTTTTCTTATGTTAAAGGGAGTTTTTCCTCTCCACTGTCACCAAGTGCTTGCTCATAAGGGATTTGTTGGGTTTTTTGCAAAGTGCTTTGGGGTTATTTTTCATTGTCATTTAGTCATTTGATTTATATTTTCTTCCTGATTAAATACAAGGGGAACCGCAGGCTTAGTGACAATCTCAGTCATCAATATGAAACTTTTATAAAGATTAAGTTTAATAACTTCAGATCATAAGAATCATAAACCCCCATATGTAGTTATAGTTATAGTTGGATAGTATTTCCTCACAAAGCACCCAAGAAAATCTTACAAATTAAGTTAATTATGAAAATAACATGGCAGCATGGTGATTTAGTGGTTAGCACTGTTGCCTCACAGCAAGAAGGTTCCTGGTTTGAAACCCATCAGGGGCCTTACTGTGTGGAGTTTGCATGTTCTCTCTGTGCTTCCTCCCACAGTCCAAAAACATATATGTCAGGTTGATTGGTGACTCTAAATTGTCCATAGGAGTGAGTGTGAGTGTGTAAGGTTGTTTGTCTCTATGTGGCCCTGTGATGGACTGGTGACCTGTCCAGGGTGTACCCCTGCCTTTCACCCAAAGAGAGATGGGATGGGCTCCAGCAGATCCCTGTGCTGGGCTGGGACAGGGTCCAGCAGATACCTGTGACCCTAAACGAAGACTAAGCAGGTATAGATAATGGATGGAAATGTCATTGGTTGGTCGTGTTAACGATAAAGACATATTGCGTTATACATTTTATGTTCCAAGACGGGTGTGAAAATTTATTCGACTTGCCTTCCGAAGATTGGACTTTGCCGCTCTCCGTAGAATCTCTGACACGAGCGCAGCATGTCGGTGACGTTCCTATCCCTGAGCTGTGAACGCGCACAGGGCGGGATCAATGGGCACAGCTCGCGGGAGCAGACTTTGGTAGACCACGTGTTTCAAGACGGAATATGAGCACTAATTCGTGTTGTGTGCTGTTTGTGTTTGCTTTATTGACAAACTACAGAAACACAGCACAATGTGAGCCCGGGCTGCGGTAGGTATGTTAGGACATGGCGCTAAATGTTAAGTATCAGTTCTTTGCGCTGTCGCTTTTGCTGTTTGGACATTAGCTTGTTGCAGTGCTCGTAGCATTCATTAGTGTGGCTATCTCTGTCATTTCAGTCCCCTTAAAAATGATAATAACAAATGAATCATTAGGCCTTTTATTAACTACTGTCAGATTTCACATTGTTCCACCATACACAAGCAATGTAGGAGAAGAAGGAAGTACCAATGGATTTCATGGTGGAGATTAAATCCACAAGTTGAAAAGCAAATCCAGCTGCTGCCTGTTGTGACTGTGAACACTGGGTCGTTGTTACTGTGTTTAGAAAGTGTGTATTACAGTCCCATGGTGTGAATACTGTCAAACAATGTTAGCTGACTGAGCTGAGCACTTGTCAGGTAATGAGCTACTGATGCACTTTATTATTTCAGTGTAAGTGGAGATAAAACACCAAACCCCTGCCGTTTTATAAAGCTCTGCAATTATTATTCTTCATTAACAAATAAAAGAAAGGTCAGTTTTATGTCACATTAAAGGCAGGATTTTTTTTCAAAGAAAACAACCAGGTTCAGGTGAGAAAGCCAAAATGACACTACTTGACCCAAAACCACCCAGTATATAATTAGTAATACACATCTGTATGGTTAAAGTTGTGGCCTTTACAAGATTATTCCTGATTCATTCCCAGAAGAATTACTTTTCATAATGCTATATATAAGTGAAGTATGTCATAATTTACTGTACGATGCGATTCTGTAAAAAACAGAGACGTTTGCATCCATTATAAAAAATGGAAAAAAACATTATTCTGGTTAGGAATAAGTGGGTATAGATAATGGATGGATAGGTACTCTGTTATTTTAAGCTGTAGCTGCTATTCTTCTGTTATCCCCTAACACCTTTGCTTTTCCTTTTAGATGCTGAGCACCATGGGTCAGAGCAGAAGCAGTACTATCTTCCACAGTGTTCCTGTGGTGGCGTTGTGTCTTGCTGCTTTGCTTCTCAGCAATGTCATGCTCTACCTGTATTTGGACTCTATGTATCAGACTGATGAGCAGCTCGTGTCCTCTCATGTCGGCTGTCTGCCCCAACACTTTAAAATGGTTACCATGAAAAACTGCACCCCCTGGCTCCAGTGTGCACAAATTAATACCGAAGTACGCGAGCTAAAGGTGATTGGCCAGGGAGCTGTTAAAAAGGTAGATGGACTTTTAAACTGTATGTTGTCTACGTTTAGTGTGTGTATTTCAATTCCCCATAGTGTTCTAGTACAAAATTTCAAACTTATTGCAAACTACAAATGATAGTAGTTAAAACCTGGGGTGGGAGGGATGTCAATTCACATATTAATAGCACATCTTTTCTTAGTGATTCCAAATTGATTTACAGAATTCTGTTGATTGCCACACCATTCTGTGAATGCCCGATCCTGTCAGATCTCGTCAGCTAAGCAGGGCAGTGCCTGGTTAATTAATACTTATATGGGAGACCTCCTTGGAACAACAGGGCTGCTAGACTCTGCTATTGAGGTTGCACAAGCCAGTGCGGTCTTAGTGTCCATCCCAAGCCCAAGTAAAGGAAGCATCAGGAAGGGCAGTTGGCAAACTTATGCTAAATCATTTATGCTGATTAATTGGTCTGTTGTGGCGACCCCTAACAGGAGCAGCCAGAAGAGAAAAAAAATGGTTGTGTGGCGTCATTATTACCTTTAAAATGTAATCTGTTGCTTGTGTATTGTTGTTTTTTTTTAACTGTTTAGAGAGACCTAATACAATCCTTGAACTTGAAGAGGTGATGGTAGATTAATTTTATTGCCTTTGGCTGCTTCCAGGGGGTCTGTGAGTGCAGAGAGCTGTCCAAATCCACATTTCATAATCACAAAGCAAACATCAGGAGAGCTTACTTGAGGTGCAGACTTAAGTGGTGATTTTTGACAGCATAACTTTAAGAATTAAGAAATGCTGCATGAGGCCCCTTCTCATCTGTAGAGGTCACTATGCTGTGTGTAGCTTTATCTCTACACTCACTGACCTCAGCATCTATTTTTCCCCCAGGTCTATCTGGCTGAGTGGAAAGGTCAGAAGGTTGCTGTGTCTAAACTCACTTCACTGGATTATCTGGAGGATTTTCTCCATGGATTGTCTATGTTACAGGCCTTGCAGGGCTCCCAGGTGGTGCAGTTGGTGGGGTTTTGCCTTGAAGATCACATCCTAGTTACAGAGCACCACCCTTTTGGGTCACTGCTTAACTTGGATGGTGTTCTTGCACAAGAGCAGCACCAGCAACATAACACGTGGCAGATACGGCTGAGGCTGGCTACGGACTATGTCTCCATCCTCCATTACCTCCATAACAGCCCAGCTGGGCGGCGGGTTATGTGCGATTCCAACAGCCTGGAGAAAACTCTCTCCCAGTTTCTGCTGACAAGTGACTTTCACCTGGTAGTGAATGATCTGGATGCCCTGCCTGAGGTGGACCCAGTAAGAGGCTTGTTTGTGAAATGTGGCCACCGAGAGCTTACAGGGGACTTTGTGGCTCCAGAGCAGCTGTGGCCATTCAGAAACATGGGGATACCATTTTCAGATGATCTCATGCCTGAGTATGATGAGAAGACAGATATCTGGAAGATCCCTGATGTGACATGGCTCCTGATGGGAAGGGTACCAGGGGGAGATTTAGTTCACTTCCATCTTTTTCAGATCCATGAGGAGTGCAAGAGGGAAGAGCCCAAGCTGCGCCCCTCAGCTCTGGATGTTTTGAAGGTGTACAGATCAGTCTACAGCAGCATGGTGAGAGATAATGCTGGCTTTAGAGACATGCTGTAATGACTCTCTGAAAAAAACAATGGACATACAAGAAAAGTCCAAGCTACAGTGTGATGTGGTCGTTGGTTGAAACCAACTGTATATTTGGACATTTTTGTTTAGTTTTGTATTATTTGGTTACATTTACTTAGCGTCTTCACTGAGGTATCTATTCTTTGAAATGTGTTACTATTTTTATACTGTGGTTGCTGATCTCAGGCCTTATATGAGCAGTGGTGTCACATCCAGAGCAACTCCAGCTGGAACTCTATGTAATGTAATTTAAAAAGATGCATATGTTTTGCTCTCCTGTACTATGTTGACATACAGTGCCGTTTATGAAGACAGTAAATGTGTGAAAATAGGAGATAAAAATGTGTTCATTAAATAACTAATACATTATTCAATTCAATTCAATTCAATTCAATTTTATTTGTATAGCGCCAAATCACAATACAAATCATCTCAAGGCACTTTACAAAAACTAAAACTAAAAACCCAACAATTCCCTTGTGAGCAAGCACTTGGCGACAGTGGAGAGGAAAAAACTCCCTTTAACGGAAGAAAAAAACCTCCAGCAGAACCGGGCTCAGTTTGGGCGGCCATCTGCCTCGACCGGTTGGGGTGAGTGGATAGAGCAGAGAGAAAAGAACAGCAACAATAAACAACAAATAGACACTGCAAGTTGGTGGGGCCAGTAACTGCACATCAGCGATAAACAGCTCCAGGACCAGGGACACCTGCAGAAGGTACAGAGAGAGAGAGGGAGGGAGAGAGCACAAACTAGGGGAGAGAGAGAGCACAAGGTTAGTAACATTCAATGGTGGAATATACATGAGGTGGGAGAGAAGGGGGGGGGGGGGGGGGTTAGGGTAGGGGAGCTCAGTGCACCGATGGTCCTCGGGCAGTCTAGGCCTATAGCAGCATAACTAACTAAGGGATGGTTCAGGGTTGCCTGAAGCCAGCCCTAACTATATGCTTTGTCAAAGAGGAAGGTTTTAAGTCTAGCCTTAAAAGTACAGAGAGTGTCTGCCTCCTGAACCCAGGCTGAGAGCTGGTTCCACAGGAGAGGAGCTTGATAGCTAAAGGCTCTGCCTCCCATTCTGCTTTTGAGAACTCTGGGAACCACAAGTAGGCCTGCACTCTGAGAGCGAAGTGGTCTATTGGGATAATATGGTACTATGAGGTCTTTAAGGTATGAAGGAGCTTGATTATGAAGGGATTTGTATGTGAGAAGAAGGATTTTAAATTCTATTCTATATTTTACAGGGAGCCAATGAAGAGAAGCCAATATAGGAGAAATATGATCTCTCTTGCTAGTTCCTGTCAGGACTCTGGCTGCGGCATTCTGGATTAATTGGAGGCTTTTTATTAAGATATTAGGACATCCAGATAGTAATGAGTTACAGTAATCTAGCCTTGAGGAAACAAATGCATGGACTAGTTTTTCTGCATCATTTTGAGACAGGATGTTCCTAATTTTGGAAATGTTGCGCAGGTGAAAGAATGCAGTTCTAGAAATTTGTTTTATGTGTGAGTTAAAGGACATGTCCTGGTCAAAAATAACTCCAAGGTTTTTTACAGTAGTGCTGGAGGCCAGGGCTATGCCATCTAGAGTAGCTATAATTTGAGAAAAGTTATTTCTGACATTTTTAGGCCCAAATATAATGACTTCTGTTTTCTCCGAGTTTAAAAGTAAAAAGTTACTGGTCATCCAGGCCTTTATGTCAGTTAGACAGGCTTGAAGTCTGGTTAACTGGTTTGTGTTAACAGGTTTAATAGATAGATATAACTGAGTGTCATCCGCATAGCAGTGGTAATTAATAGAGTGCTTCCTAATGATATATCTAAAGGAAGCATGTACAGGGTGAACAGAATCGGTCCTAGCACAGAACCTTGTGGAACTCCATAACTAACTTTTGTTCGTGTGGAAGGTTCATCATGGACATGAACAAACTGGAATCTGTCCGATAAATAGGATTGGAACCACTTTAACGCTGTTCCTCTGATACCAATCACATGCTCCAGTCTCTGTAATAAGATGTTGTGGTCAATGGTGTCGAATGCTGCACTAAGGTCTAGGAGGACAAGTATCGAAACAAGTCCATGATCTGAGGCTAAGAGAAGATCGTTGGTAACTTTCAACAGTGCTGTTTCTGTACTATGATGTGCTCTAAATCCTGATTGGAAATCTTCAAATAGTTCATTCCTGTGTAAGTGGTCTGATAGCTGCTTAGCAACAGCTTTTTCTAGGATTTTAGAAATAAATGGCAGGTTGGATATTGGTCTATAATTAGCCAAGACTCCTGGATCAAGACTAGGCTTTTTGAGTAAAGGTTTGATTACTGCAGTCTTAAAGGCCTGTGGTACGTAGCCTGATACTAGAGATAAATTTACCAAGCCCAATAAAGATGAGTTCATTAATGGCAGGGTGCCTTTAAGCAGTCTAGTCGGGATGGGGTCCAAGAGACACGTTGATGATTTCGATGAAGCAACTACTGATGTAAATTCAGAGAGATCTATAGGAGAGAAGCAGTCTAAACATAACTGAGGTCCTACAGATGATTCAAGAGCTACTGTAGTAAAAGATTCATTTATTGCAGGTATAGGAAGCATCTGCTGAATTTTATCTCTAATAGTTGTGATTTTATTTGTAAAGAAACTCATAAATTCATCACTGCTGAGAGCTAAGGGAACACTGGGCTCAACAGAACTGTGACTTTTTGTCAGCCTGGCTACAGTGCTGAAAAGAAACCTGGGATTGTTCTTATTTTCCTCTATTAGTGATGAATAGTATGCAGTTCTGGCTTTACGGAGAGCTTTTTTATATGTTAGTAGACTGTTTTTCCAGGCTAGAAAAATTTCCTCTAAGTTTGTGGAACGCCACTTCCTTTCCAGCCTTCGTGATGCCTGCTTTAAGGTACGAACATGTAAATTATACCATGGGGCTAGTCTTCTCTGAATCACTAACTTCTTTTTCAGAGGGGCTACAGAATCAAGCGTTTCACATTATTTGTCCATTACTCATCAGCCTATACATTAAGTACAGTGATTTCATTATAAGAGGCCATACACACTCAAAATCTGAAACTGCAATGCCAGCCTGCTATTCTACATGAGTGGAACTGCAAACACAGAGTGAAAAGACACCCTTCAGAACTGCAGGGGAAAGTTAATAAAAACTGAACTTAATGCAGCATGAGCAAACAAGCAGGTGTAGAGCTAATCACAGCTGTTTACTGCTGTCTTTCATCAAGAAAATCGGAGATCACTCCCAGCTCAGATACAGGACGGCAATGCTGATCTGACTTTGCCAATGAAAAACTAAGTTATTCTTTACTCAGGGAACAAGCTCTGTCACAAGAAGTGAACATCTTTGTATGTACTACAGTGCTGAGACCTAGCACTAGGTACAGTGATGCAAAACAGAAGGTTGGTACTGAAAAGTATAACTCCAATTTTAAAATGCATTTTGCACAGAAGCTCTCTTTATTGCTAAAAGTAACAGCAGACAACATTGATTACTGTAAGTCATACTGTAAAATGAATGTCAGTATGTGTGTAAATACAATAGAAAGTTACAGTATTTTAAAAGTGTAAAACGACCCACAGTTATGCTACTTTTCAAAATTTAACCACATTCTAAAACATGCTGTCAAATCAATTGAAACAATACAGTGTAGTCTGATAGATAGTACTACTAACAGTAGTTTTGCAGTAAAACAATTTAAACTGGTTTCAAAATATTTTTTATAACAAAGCTGTACAACATTCAGTTCACAAAGGAACATATCTCTAAAGCTAAAACAAGAAAATCTAAACTATTATAAGTAATAATTGAGTGGTAAGTGAGTAATAAGGGATTGAATCATAACAGCAATATGTAATTCCAAACCTAAGAAAATAATCATGTACTGTGAATTTGTATTTACAAGGACATTTATATAGCATATGGACAATTTTTACAGTTTAACTTTACAACTACAAAACAATCCAATTTCTAAAACAATTTTGTGGAATCTTTCCCTACTTGAATGTTTCAGGATGTAGGTGCTAAACTGTTGGGTAGACGTTTTCTCTATTTATACATGGGGAGTAATACTGACAAGTTGGCTGCGGTAAAGTTGTGCTTGCCGCTGGCACAGCCCCATCTGGCTCAGCAACCTCAGGATGTCTTTGTGAAATGCCTTTGTCAGGATTGCATAAAAAAATGGATGTGCACAAGAGTTGAGCGGATAGAAAAGGACCAGCAGCACCTATGGAAAACATAAATAAATTTTGTAATTTATACACACATACACACACACAAAATATGTATTAAAGCTCAAGTGGAAGTTATACCTTGGAATCTGTGACAGTCATCAGTGGTTGGTGGAGAACTGCAGACAAACCGTAGAAGCAAATGGGAACCAGGCAGAGAAAGTTGGTGAAAATGAGAACCGCCATGCGTTTGGCCATGCTGGTATCACATCTACTCGACTGGTGCTGGGGATTGTGCACCATACAATAAATGTGGAGGTAACATAAGCACACCACCATAAAAGCAATGACATTCACAACTAGGACAGAGACCACATAGGCCTGAGCGGCAGTTGTCTCAGTATCCATGGGTAAGCAGATGCTAACTTTCTGGTAACTGCTCACGCCAACCAGTGGCAGCAGTGCTAGGAACACACACAGCAACCAGCCGACCAGCATCAGCACGGCTGCATGGCGTAACCTCATTTTTCTGTCTGGCCTCATTGCATAGTAAATGGCATGCCAACGCTTGAGGCTGATTAAAGTTAATGTGTACACAGATAACTCACTGGCAAAAACTGACAACATCCCTGCCAGATTGCAGCCACTTCCTGTTTGCCAGGCAATAGCATACTGGTAATAATGAGAGCGTGTGTAGAGGTCAACACATGCAATGAGAAGTAAGTACATCCCCATACAGAAGTCTGCAAACGCCAGGTGACCCATGAGGAAACGAGTAACGGACACCTTCTGCTGGCTGGTCAGCAGAATGAGCATCACCAGGAGGTTGGCTGAAATGGCCAACAGACTGACCACCCAGACCAGCACCCTAAGGAAGCTCCAACTCATCACATCCTCACAGGGGTTCAGGGCATCAGGTAGAGGGGTGCACATGAGTCCATGAATATCCATGTGAAGTTCATTACACAGTGCCATGTCAAACCCTTCACTGAGATGCTCAGTAGGTACCTCCACATAAAACATCCCTTCCGTCAGCGTCTGTTCGGTGGGACAGGCAGGGGTGTTGGAGTAATTATTGTGATTTGCAGTGCTGGCAGCTGGGACACCAAAGCTGTCTTTCCGATGTGAGTATAGTCTGTGTCCAAGATACCTCTGAGAGGGAATGGCAGAAGATTCTTTCATCTTTCCCAAAGCAGTCAGGGTCAGGTTGCAAATAACTGCCTCCAATTGGCTTGACCACATGACAAAGATTATTCAACAGACTGAACTACAGCAACTTTTTAGAGGCATGCAAATCTTAAAATAATGCAACATTCTTCCAGTACATTCAGAATCTTTTATGGAGAGGATCAAAAATGATTGACCATGGAAAAAAACCTGTAGTCAATATTACTGTCTCAGTCCCATGCTTTCATCAGACAGAATCCACATCCATAACCTCACCAATGGAAACAAAAAAACAAAAATATTACAACAAATACATGTTGTCTATCATACATCATGTGTTCTTTGTCATCCTAATACTAGTTTTTGCTGCTGTTTGAATTTGAATGCATTTATCCTGATGAAGGTCCCAGGACTGAAACATGGTTTGTAATGTGACAACCAGTAATTAACAGTGCACAGGATTTTTTGATTCAAGGCCAAATGTTTAAATATAAAATCAATGCAATGCAATCAGTTTTTGTAAAGTGCCTTGAGATGATTTGTATTGTGATTTGGCGCTATACAAATAAAATTGAATTGAATTGAATTGAACTAAACTAATAACACAGTAGACTTGCACTGTTGAGAATAGTTTGGTCTGTAAAAGAAAACAAACACGTACACAGGGAAAGGAGCTCAGTGGGAAATATTTCTCAGCACTTTCTATTCTCTTACTTACCCTCTCCATCTTTTCAACATGTTTAGACCACAGCAATGGCTTGCGAAGGTCAGTTCAGCACTCTGTAAGTGGAGAAAGGCTCTAAAGGGGGGCAGTGCTTTAAGGGCCCAAGTGTTTTTAGCTTGGAGCGTTTCAATGGTCTCCATACCGATTGAAGGCAAAGAGCCAACTTTGGTTTCTGAAAGGTCTCTGCAAAGACACACAAAGAGTAAAGACTAATACATCTGGGCACAACGCTCAGACCTCTTTCTAATCTTAGCATATGCTGCAGTTGTGAAAGAAATATGAAAACACTAAGTCATTTTTTTCTATTTTCTCAAGAACATAAATTCCCCTTCTAGCAGATTCTGTAGATTTCAGTCACTCACAAGTGAGTTGGACCTCGAATCACGCCATAAAATGCTAATTCATCTATTTGTTCCAAATCCACATTCCTGTAAAGGTACCTGAAGGATGAAGAACAGATGAAGGACAGTGATACAGGCAGAGTGGCTTCCTTCTTTGTTATCACATATTATATATAATTACCTCATAACACAAACCTGCCAGCTTGCTTAAGCTCAAACAGAGTGAGACCAAAGAATGACACATAAGTTGTACATAGCTAAATTACTAGTGAATTCCATCCAGTGTGTTACCACTTTGGGCTCTTGTTGTTTCACTGCAATAATTCAAAATGGCATACACTTCCTCCAGTCTGCTCCCATTGAAGGCATAGCGCTGGATCTCTTTCACGCCATTGCTATTCAGCATGCTACAAAAAGAACAAAACAAATGTCCATTCACTACATTTTTTTATTCCAAGAGGAAGAAAATTAGTTCCTTGCCTCTTTGTGAAATTGTAAAACATGTACTATATGATTTCAAAACACATTTTAGACTCAAACTACTTGAGCTAACATTCCAACCATTATAAACATTATCCTGAATTTTAATTAAAGAAGTTTGTATACAAATGATACAATAAATGATAGAAAAGAAACCATATTGTTACTAATATTAACTATTATGACAAATTAAATTAAACAGAACTGTCTAAAATAATTTTTCAATTATTGGGGGCAGGGATAAACTGATATTTTACTATCCTGCACAGCTTTTTAAAAACAGTTAATTACATATTAATTAGAATTAAGAGGCCAATTATTCCTGTGGCACACTTGAATGCCTGAAGGGCAATTTAATTTAAGATTCTTCCTGTGCTCCCCATTTGTTTAGTCATGCTGAGCAACAGTAACTAGGCACTAGTGCAAGTGGATGCAGAAAAGGAGGAGGGGGGGGGGTAGCTGAAAGCCAAGGGTTGAAGTTGTATTGTCCAGAAAGACTTGGTGGGTGCACATGTCCTATTAAATGCTGACATTCATTTTCTGTGTCAGTGTGTTCACCCAGGCCATAGCAAAGTCAAAGCAGTCCTGTAGACTTAGCAGATAATAACTTCAAACTGGTAGTTGATAAACCAAAGTGATGTATTTGTGTTTATTAAATACGTGGATAGAAAATTGGTGACACACTGACTGCTTAGAGGGCTAGTTGTGTACTACAACTGTGCTCACAGGTAACTCACCTGACAAAGTTCCTGAAGTTTCACTCCATTTTCTCTGTTTGAATCCTGAGTAGATCCACTGATAACAGTGATTCTGCTGGAATGAACTGAAATCTACCCAAAATTTTGCAGTTTTCAATAAAGTCCAAGCCCTTACAAGCCTCTGCAGGACTGTTTCCAGACATGTTAGTGCCCTAAACCAAACAACCACTGACATCCCTGAGAAGACTGAGCGTTTCCTTTGATAATCTTATGATACTTATAATAATTTTGTAATATTTAACAATTTTAAAATAAAACCTTATTCAGGTTCACTCAGCTTCTATGTCAAGTACTCCTCTCAGCAATTTTAGCATGAGACTGTTACCTGCAAATGTGTTGACCATGATTTATGATCCAAAACATAATATATTATTAAGAATTATCTTAGTATGAATCAACATGCCATGGGTCAATAAGAACGTTTTTGAAATGGTCACACAGGTAAGGCATAATAATTGGAATCAGATTACTAGAGATCTCACTGATGTAAAGCTGTAAAAGAAAATGGTCATAAACCTAAAACCACCATACAATGGTCATTTCAGTGTATGAATATGAACCATTAATTAACTAAATCCAACTTACATGGTCAGAGAATGCTCAGATATTCCAGTGAAAGAATTAGCAGGTATGACTTGTATGTGGACATTCTCCACTACTTCCCTGTTAAAAAAGAACATTTTACACCAGTAATGATTTACACCAGTCAAAGAGTCAGCATCTTTCAATAAAACAAAAGACATTACAACTGAGTGGATTTAAATGATACATACAAAACAAAATCCTCTTGGCTTGACTGAATATAGTGTAACCCAGGAAAGGAGGTGAGACCTGTGTTTGTGATCCCACTGTATTCAAACAATTAATAAGGCAGTTAACACTTGGCAGGGAAGACAACTTTAGAGTTATAGAACATTTATGTTTTTTGTAAAAATATGATACAATATTCTAATGGTGTAAAAAAGTGAATTAAATGTGACTTACAGGTACTTTAAATTTGGCAGATCCTTGAATGCCTCTTGGTGAATGTACGACAGTGTTTTAATACCAGTTAGTTGTCTGTTTGCACACACACACATACACACACACACACACCAAATACTGTGAAAGGTCCACTTTTGTGCATTATCAAGCAGCATATGGCAGAAAAAAGAGAACATAGTAGAAACGAGCACAAGAGTACATTAGTACTGCTGTAAGGCATTGTATTTATGGGGGATTTATTTTAAACACAATCAGTTGGCAGGACACGTACATGTGGGTGACCTTGGACAGGTTGTAGAAAGAATGCCTCTCAAGATAGCTTAACGTGTCATCATTAGAGATGTATCTGAAAAATACATGAACAAAATACACCAAAACTTCTCTATACAGACTTCTTCTAATTTTGAGATGCCGTCTTTTGGTACCAATTGTGTAGTACTCATGCAAAAACAACTCATATGAACATATGTGCTCGTGAATGAAATTCCCAAATAGTCGGGACAGTTGTTCTCTTTAGTTTGACTGAATGATAAAGCCTTAATCTGAATGAATTTAGGATTCATAATGGCTTGCAATTTACTGAAAGGTCTCTTTATGATGGACTCTGCTCATGTAATGTAACACAGTATGTGATAATGTACAGGTAGTATTTATCACAATTTGTTTTCAACCTGTCAGCTCATCTGACTGCTTGTGTTTGTTAACTGACTAGACTTATTTTCAGCAGTGCTGTTGTGCTGTTGCTACACAGCTTTGAATCAGTGTGTGTTTTATAGTGGCTGGACATCTGAAACCCACTCCTGGACATTCACTAAACAATTCATTTGCGCAACATCACAGAACAAAATCCCACATTTGTTATATAAGTTTACGTTGAATAGCCTATTTCCTTTGACAAAATAAGCCTTTTCTGTGATCTTTGTTTTCTTTTGGTAGGAAATATCAAATGCCTTACTTAATTTTCTTCTCCAGCAGTGAAGGTTGGGGTGAGGAAGTGAAAGAATTGCCATTCAACTTTTCAGCCAGAGAACACAGTGACTGTGCAACCATGGGGAAGTACTTATTTTTTGAGTGGTGCCTGTACGAGTTTTTGTAAGTTTCCATTTTATTTTTCTTGGCAAGTGACATTTTCTGCTTTTGCCATTATCCTGATTTTAAATAAAGAAAAGGGTTAGTGTTTGGAGAATCTTACATGTGAGAAATATCGGCCAAGTTTGCAAAGGCATTTTGAGGAATTGAAGAAAGCTGTGTCCCAACTAGCCACCTGGAACAGAAACAAACATTCTTGGAACTATTTTGTTTGACTAGATACTCGCGATCTGGAAGCAGAGATGAAAACTTGTAGTTACTTACACCTCCTGCGTGCTGGAATGGAAAATAGGCATGATGTCTACTCCAAAACATGACACGCTGTAGATGTTCCAGTCACACTGGCAATGGGATGGACAATATTCCAGAGATAGAGCAGCTTTGATGGAAATGAAAATCAAAAAAAAGAGATTCATCTTAGGCCTCAAAGTAAGAGCGGTGTTGAGGTGGTGGAGACTCCTGGGCCACACTGCACTGTAAGAGAGGTTTGGAAAGAGTTTCGGCCACTAGTGGTTTCACAACATTCCCATCTGGCACTTCAAAATAAAATGGAAGATCAACTTGTGTAATACAGATTATGTAAGCAAGACTTGCATATAAATTATCCTATCCATAAGGACTTTTCTAACAGAAAATAATAGAGAACATATACATCACAGACATTTGCAGCTAATGCAAACATTTTAAATTCAAGAAGGCATTTAATTCAATTGAACTAAATCCAAAATACTTTATTGGTAATAAAAATGTTTGAAATCTTTGAAAAATCAAAAGCTGACAGTCACTTTCCTTTTTTATAACTGTGTTTATAATAATTATAAATAATAATTATACAGAGACAGTCTAAATTCACACCAGAAATGTAACAAGTGTCAAGGTCAATGCAGTCAGGGTATATGCCAATTTGTGAGAGGGTGCAGGTGAACATGAATAGTAACTGAAGTCTGTGCAGCTCTCGTGTAGCTTTTTCATAATATTCAGTCTATTTTTTGTGTTGTGTGTTGTTTTATTTTTCAGTTGTAGCCGTAAAGCCACAGTAAATCACAAAATGATACCAGTCTTCCAAAGCTTATGGATTGAATGCACTTATGGATTTTTTGAACTCTTAGAAGGCAAACTGTATCTTCTTTTTTCTTCTTTTCCTTTCGGCTGCTCCCTTCAGGGGTCGCCACAGTGAATCATCTGCCTCCATTTAACACTATCCTCTGTATATAACTATCCTCATGTCCTCCTGGACTGTTGACCAGTTGTACTTAAAATCCTCCACCTTCTTCACCTCTACTCCCTGTAACCTCACCGTTCTATTTGAGTCCCTCTCATTTACACACATGTACTCTGTACGTTCCATCCTTCCCTCACTCGTGAACAAGACCCCGAGATACTTAAACTCCTCCACCTGAGGCAGGATCTCTCCCCTGGCCTGGAGATGGCAAGACACCTTTTTCCGGTTGAGTACCATGGCCTCGGACTCGGAGGTGCTGATTCTTATCCCAGCCGGATGAAAACCGCTCCAGCGCACGCTGGAGATCCTGGCCCGATGGAGCCAACAGGACAACATCATCTGCAAAAAGCAGAGATGAGATCCTGTGGTCCCCGAACTGGACTCCCTCCGGCCCCTGGCTGCGCCTAGAACTTCTGTCCATAAAAGTAATAAACAGAACCGGTGACAAAGGGCAACCCTGCTGGAGTCCAACTTGCACTGGGAACATGTCTGACTTACTACCGGCAATGCGAACCAAGCTCCTACTCTGTTTGTACAGAGACCGGATAGCCCTCAGCAAAGGGCCCCGGACCCCATACTCCTCGAGCACCTCCCACAGGATGTCGCGAGTGACCTGGTTGAATGCCTTCTCCAAGTCCACAAAACACATGTGAACTGGTCGGGCAAACTCCCATGAGCGTATAGAGCTGGTCCAGTGTTCCACGACCCCGGTCTGCCAATCCAGGGGTACCGTCCCCGAACGCCACACGATGTTGCACAGTCGTGTCAGCCATGACAGCCCAACAACATCCAGAGACTTGAGGTACTCGGGGCGGATCTCATCCACCCCCGGTGCTTTGCCACCGAGGAGCTGCCGAACTACCTCAGTGACTTCAGCTTGGGTGATGGATGGATCAGCCTTCAAATCCCCAGCCCCTGCTTCCCTTATGGAAGACATGTTGACGGGATTGAGGAGATCCTTGAAGTATTCCTTCCACCATCCGACAATATCCCCAGTCGAGGTCAGCAGCTCCCCACTTCCACTGTAAACAGTATTAGCAGAGCACTGTTTCCCCCTCCTGAGGCGCCGGACGGTTTGCCAGAATCTCTTCGGGGCTGACAGGTAGTCTCCATGGCCTCACTGAACTCCTCCCATACTCGAGTTTTTGCTGCCGTCACCGCCGGGCCAAGCGTGCTGCAGCTGCTTCGGGAGTCCCACAAGCCAACCAAGCTCGGTAGGACTCCTTCTTCAGCTTGACAGCATCCCTTACTGTGTTTACCACCGGGTTCGGGGATTGCCGCCACGGCAGACACCCGAGACCTTATGACCACAGCTCCTAGTCGCCATGTTGACAATGGAGGTGGAAAACACGGTCCATTTGGACTCAATGTCCCCAGCCTCCCCCAGGATCTGGTTGAAGCTCTCATGGAGGTGGGAGTTAAAGACCCCTCTGACAGCAGGTTTGGCCAAACATTCCCAACAGACTATCTCTAGTTGGTACCGCTCGACATCCCTCACAGGCTCCTTCCCCCCCAGTGAGGTAACATTCCATGTCCCTAGGAGAAGTTTCAGCATCCAGGGATCCAGGGTGGGGCCCCAGCTTCACCATGCCTGGCGACGTCACGGTCCTTGATGTTCACTTCATAAGGAGTCAATGAACCGCTCTTAGTCTGTTCCATCATCTAGGACCTGTTTGCTTTGGGAGACCCTGCCAGTGGCATATAGCCCTGGACAACATAGCTCCTAAGATCAGTCAGGCACTCAAACCCCTCCACCGCAATAAGGTGGCGGTTCAAGGCAGTCCCACTTCTTCTTAGCTAAACTTTTCCTCTTAACACACTCCTGAACTTCCTCATTACACTACCAAGTCTCCGTATCTGCTTTCCTCTTTCCAGATGACACACCAAGTACCCTCCTACCTGTCTCCCTGATCACTTTAGCAGTAGCTGTCCAGTCATCTGGAAGAACCTTCTGACTTCCCAGAGCCTGTTTCAGCTCCTCCCTGAAAGCCACACGACACTCTTCCTTTTTCAACTTCCACCACTTGGTCCTCAGCTCTGCCATTTTTTTTCTGGAAAAATGTGTTCACTACAGCCATTTCCATGCTTTTTGCGAAGTCTACCACCATCTGTCCTTATGCATTCTGCATTTCTGTCCTGCATACCAAATTTACCCATCACTTCCTCGTCACCTCTGTTTACCTAATCAACATGTCCATTGAAGTCTGCCCCAATCACCACTCTCTCACCACTTGGGATAGCCTGAATCACCTCATCCATCTCCCTCCAGAGTTTCTCCTTCTCTTGTAACTCACATCCTACCTGTGGGGCGTAACCACTGACAACATTCAACATCACAGCTTCAACTTCCAGCTTCAGACTCATCACCCTATCTGACACTCTCTTCACCTCCAGAACATTCCTAGCAAAATCCTCCTTCAGGATAACTCCTACTCCATTCCTCTTTCCATCCACACCATGATAAAACAGTTTGAACCCAGCTCCTAATCTATAGGCCTTGCTACCTTTCCACCTGGTCTCCTGAACACACAAGATATCCACCTTTCTTCTCTCCATCATATCAGCCAACTCTCTAGTTTTCCCTGACAAAGTCCCTACATTCAAAGTCCTTACTCTAAGTCCTTCACTCCTGCCCTTCCTCTTCTCTCTTTTCCTACGAACACACCTTCCTCCTCTCCTTTTTCAACCAACAGTAGTATAAATATGCTAATTATAATAATTCCCATACAGTAACCACAATCAAATTGCAGAGCCCATCACCCCTGTGTCTATATTGTCTGCAATACATTTATTTACCCGCACATCATCACCATTCAATCAGAATCTAAAATCCTTACAAAAGAGAACAATTTTCATAGTGTACTCTTCCTTCATGAAGTGACTCCTATTCACAAGCTGCTATACACCAATAAAGAAAGAAACTATAACCAACAGCATGAAGTAGTCCATTACACAAAAAAAAAAAACTGAAATAACTAAAATTGTCTTGTCTCCCTGCATGTTCAGTGTTGAGTGCTTCCTGATATGGAGCCTACTGTATGGATCCCAGCTGGTGTAAAAGAAAAAAAATTATTGTTCATTCAGTGTGTTCCTTCATACATATAATCTCATCTCATATTCATATGCTCTCAAGAAGTTGTTGTGTGCACAATTACTAACTGGTGCTCACAAATTTCTTTATTTATGCACACAAAGGAACAGAACATAATGTTAAAAGACATTTAAGGCTTGTCAAAGATAACATAGTGCAAAGAGGTAAAGTAGGTATATCTAATGTATATCTACTTATCCCCATCCAGAATAAAAACTAAACAGCATTATGTTAAGCACATAATTTAGATTGCATTGCGCTATACATCACTTTTGTAATAGACTTGTATAAGTGTTTACTTTCACTGTGAAATACTGCTTAGCATCTTTTTTCATAGTATTCTTTAATGGCAGAAGAGAACAACCAAAAGAGAGGTCTTAACCAGAAATAGTTTCACACTGTGAGGCATAAACCATGGAACTGATTTAATTTTTAATAAGAAACAACAGCTTTGAAGGTTGTGTATTTACATCATTTGAAGACACTCCTAGACCTAAAAGCAATGCATTTTTAATTATGTAAAGCATACAAGTGACAAAATATACAAGTTGCTATTTTCTATTTGGTTCTAATAACCACATGGAACAGATGGTCACATATATTTTACATTTTAAATCATGTTTGTTAAAATATATATGTGTGTATTATATAACAGTAATTCATGCTTCCAGTTAGCACAAATTACCAATAAACAATAAATAATCTCAATATAATAATAAAATACAGCATGGTATGGTCACAATTAAAACACTAATTATGGGGCAGCACGTCTATGCCATCGTATTTTCTTATACGTTAAGCTGATTCTACATACATACATTTTTAAAAACTATGATTTATTACAGAGCCCAGTAATGGTTATTTTGATTTAGTTCTCATAAATCAATTTATTTTAGAGTCTAGAGGTGGTGACAGTCATTGGCAGGTTTTCTATTTATGTATGTTAGCAGACATTGTCAAAGCCATTTTTAAAATCACTCATACAGTGAAACGGTGCATTTGAACACAAGCTCAGGCTGAAATAAGTACATACAAACAGTCTTTGGAAATGTTAACACATTGAGTTTCCAAAACATGTCTATCACACTAGATTGAACAAATTCAAGCATTTTACCATCATGTATATATTTAGCAATTTCTGTAATCTCCAAAATGAACTTCTCAGGAACACATGGATGTCTGCACACATGACAAAATGAGCCTGGTTTTCATTCAGTACACGTACTACATTAAAAGATGCAATCAGTAATATACTGGTGATGGAGAGAGCACAAGTATTTGGTGTGTTCTCTTGAAAAAATGGAGAATTGCTGGTCTTCATGCTGAACTTTAATACTACACCTGTGCAGTACCCCTTTAACAATGAAGTGGTCAACTTGAAAATGAAGCCCAGATCCCAGTGTAGAACACGCTAAAAATCGAAGTGGTCATGTTAAGCATATAAATGACAGTAACACTAAACAGCCGAAGTTTACTGACTGCACCTTTATCTAACAGTTACAATATTAGTTAATCAGCAGGATACCAGATTAGGTGGTCAGCCATAGTCTAGTCCAGAGATGCTTTTGAATGAGCTTCTCTTATCTCAAATAAAAATGTTGCTGATTTTAGCTATTGAGCAGATTACTAATTTATTTATAACTATCAGTCCAGGGGCTGCAATTCAACAAGACAGCCCATGAGTATAAAGGACATTAGACAACAGGCTGGTCAGGTCAAATGGCTAGAGAGAAAGTTCCTCATATCGTCTCTCATATCATTATCCCATTACAGCATAAGGATGTAGCATGCACAGATAAGGTTTTATTTCCAACTGTTGTGTCAGTGGGCATTTCCAACTGCAGGACATTAAAGGCAGCCAGCAAGTTGTTATTGATATTAACTAGGATCGTGTGTAGTATGCAATGTTGCAGTTCCCTTAAGCATACCAAACAGAAAGGCACCATTGATATTTTTCTGCGCTGAAATATAATGTGAACTGTTGCTGCATACTAGTGTATGGCACTTTACCTACATTAACACATTTGTACATTTTTTTTTTATAAAACTCTTTATTCACTACATCACTAAAATAAAAGTCTTGTTTTTATTTCTCTTTAAAAGTCTTTACACAACAAATAATTTATATAAAATAAAGGTTTAACAGTGACTATTCCTTTTTTCCTCAACATAAAGGATTCAGCATTTTCTTTTCTACTTCACACAGCAACTTGTTTAGTGGTGGAAATGGATGAGCTGACTTGCACATTGTCATTTGGTGAAGCTGGGTTAGTCCTTCCACTGTCCATGGCCCTGAGTGACAGGGCTGTAGTGCCATCTGTGGTAAGGAAGGATGTGCATTCCCCCTGAGGCTCCAGTGTTTCACTCACCAGCACGCTGTCACTACTGGACTCCGTATTATACAGCACATAGCCATTGGTGACTCTAGCTCTTTTGGTACTACAGTCACTGATGTTGTTGTTTGTGTTAATTAGTTTGTCAGGTGATGCTGAGAACATATGGCTGGCAGCTTTGGTGTCACCGTCACATATGCTTTGGTAGTTAACATTCTCCATTGTTAACAGTGGGCTAGGTGGTAAGCTATGTGCCACGTGACCATGGTTGTAGTGGGCAGAGGTTCTCTTCTGTTCATCTCGGCTCCAGGGCTTGTGTGGCTGATGTGCACTCGACAACAGCAGAGGGCGTTCCTCCTCACCAGAGGGACTTAGAGCAACTGAGGGGACAGAAATGGCCAGACTGGACAGGGGGGCTGACATCTCTGACGGAGGAGACCCTGGAGTTGCAGGAGAGGTCTGGGACACCAGAGACAGCTGAGTCGGGCTTGTCATGGCAGATACAAACCTATAGCAGAAACACAATTGCAACACATTTAGAGTTAAGTTACCCTGATATTACACAGGAAACATGTAAAAGGTAGTTTCATTGCAGGGCTGCAGACAATAATTCCTTCCATCTATTCACACATTCTTCTGAAGGTAAGGAGGGACTGGAAACACATAGATTAAATCACTTCACTAGTGGCATGACTAGAGGTTTTGGAACTTGTTTTCAGCACCATATGGTGAGAAGAGCAGTGTCAGCAGCATTTTTTGTGTATTCATGATGTACTTCACATGATTTTCATTATTATCCATGTGTTGTAACAGTTTGCCAAGCAGAGGCTTTTTAAAGCTTGCTTCATGCTGTCTACACTCCACAACAGTCTCCACTGGAATCAGAAACATCAATGACAGCTCTCCCATCACCCTGACATTTAGTCATACAGTTTTTTTGAAAGGGTGCATGTCACTGTAAGAGGTTCCAGGGAGGATAATAATCAGATGTCCAGACAGACGATCAAGATAATTTATTTACAATAAAATGAATTAGGAAAATCTCAGATAATTTCTCTTTCCCATGTGCTTCCTTCACCCATCTCTGAAATAGGCCCCAGCTGTGTCCCTCATCAGCCCACTCTCTCCACACCCACACAGACATATACCTAACCACTTGCACAGACAGCCACAGTCACCCATAGGACCATTCCAGAGGCACACCCACCAGACCTTCATCATCATAGAAACAACCATAAACACATGGTTACAGCTATGGAAATCTCATTAGGTTTGGAGACAAAAACAACTTGGTTAGGCTTAGTCACATTCTGCTTTGTTGGATTTAGGAATGACTATGGTTAAAAAAAAACACAATACACTGTAACTGGATACTAGTTTGTCCATTTAATCCATTCATCTATCCCAGTCTGCACATCATCTGACTTCCTCCATTGCTTCAGTCATAATTACTATAGATGAACTACATGTTATTGATGGTCATAATAGCCTGCTAAAATAGGGTTAGGGGTGTGAAACAAAAAATTAGATCAAATGTTAAAAGCTTTTAAAAGGCAGCCAGTTATAGGCATACTTACATATATCTGCACACATAGGTGCATTAGGTTTACTGTGAAGGCCAATCACATTCTCAAACTGGAAAGGAAGCAAGGGGTACACCTTGTAACTGACATGCAGTAAACACCCCTACTAAAACCTGGCTTCAGGAGGCAGACACCCTCTCTACTTTTAAGGTTAGGTTAAACTTTCTGTTCTGACAAAACTTTTAGTTAGAGCTGGCTCAGGTGACCCTGAACCATCTCTTATGGGGCTTTTCCTCTAGCACTACTCAGCTCGACTCAACTTGGTCTTTTTGGTTTTCCATTAGGGAATAGTACCTACTAGCAGCTACTTTTTTAGTACCTCCTCGGCCGAGGTTCCTCAGAGGTGTGCCGATTCTAAAATGTGACATCAACAGACTGCAGGCCACTGATTTTGGACAGTGATTGGAAGATCATTGGAATTGGACATCATTGGAAGAGCATGATGTCCGAAAGTGTCTGACACAAGAATCAGAAATCTGCCATTTTTAAAAACCATTTGTTTTCCTATTTTTATCATCTTTAGCAAAGCAAATGGATAATGCTACTCCAAAACAATACAGTGGTCCTACAGGGAGGTGCAGATGTATGCGTTTGTGACGCATATAAAGGATGGAAGTCTCGCACCACCGTGCTATGATGGCCCCGCCCATGTTGTAATGGAAAAAGACTAAAACCAAGTCGAGTTGAGTCGAGTAGTACTAAAACTGTGTAATGAAAAAAGGGCATTAAGTTATAGGCCTAGATTGCCTGAAGACTTCCCATCAGTGCACTGAGCTCCTTTCTCCTCTTCCCTCCTCTCCTCTCTTCCATTTCTCTTCTCTTCTTCCCTCCTCTCCTCTCTACTTTTTCTCTTCCCTCTCCTCTCCTCTCCTCCCCTCCCCTCTCCTCTCCTCTCCTCTCCTCCCCTCTCCTCTCCTTTCCTCTCTTCCTTTTCTCCTCTCTTCTCTCCTCTCCTCTCCTCTCCTCTCCTCCCCTCTCCTCCTTACCTCTCCTCTCTTCTCTCCTCTTCTCTCCTCTCCTATGTAATGTATGCTACATTGCAGACATTCTAACCTGACATTTCCACAGTGTTATGGTACAGTTAGACCATAATTATTTTTTCATTCAGGTGGATGTAAACAGAGTGAGTAACCTCCAGCAGTGAACCACTGAAGATTTTGACTTACTCCAAACTTAACTTTGCAAGGTTCACCAATTATCAGGTGGTTGTAGAGAATGGATAATGAACTCTCATTCACCAAATAATATTTGGTTATAGTCCTTGTTTCATTAGAACTTGTTTGACTGCTACTGTAAACCTGTTAGCTTGGCCTAACCATCCTAGCTCCTGCAGTTTAAACTGAAGGAAAAGAAAATGCTGATTTTGATTTCGATTTGAATTTTTAGTATTTTCTTAATGTATTAGATATCTAAATGGTTTTCTAGTTCAGAATTATTTATTCTTTTAAGTGTTATTTTATATTTTAGCAGCATGTATGTCTGAAAAATATATCAATTTCTTTTATTCCGGCTCCATGCACCAACCATCACCTAGAGAGCTAGGATTTGTCTGAAAGGATGAAAATATGTTTATTGACACTAATTCTTTAATTCCTCTTAATGTTTGGGCCTTATAATATGGAATTTTGGTGAATACTGTATATTTTGAGGTAGAAAACAATGGCTTTGTATATTACCAAGAACTTAGCTTACATGTAGGCTGTTAACAATGGTTTAGCATTTATTAACATTTAATTTTAACATTGTAATTTAGGGTACATTAAAGTTTTTTGTCAGTTTCATGTGAGCTTAAAATTAATCAGTAAATTACCTTGTACACTAAAGCAAGTCCCTGTTGGAGTTGAGTGTGTCTCTGCACAGCTTTGAATAGCATTTAAGTCTCTGGTGCCATCAGTGGCATTCAGACGACCCCGGCCGCCCTGTGTGGCACGTTGGCTCTTCTCCACCAATGACATCACTGAGACAGACTCAGTATCAGACAGAACACTGTTGCTCCAGTCATTACTCCAGCTGCAGAGACAGGGAGGGGGTCGTTTACATGGTGACAGGTTTCACATAAGTCTCTGGACCTTCATGACAGAAATATATTGGGGGGTCTCATATGTGTACCTGGGCCTGTTTGTTTACGGTCTGCATGAATTCAAGGACTCATTGACTAATCCAGTGGTTAGTTATGTAAACAGCAACTGGAACTCTTTGCATGTGCATGTTGAGGAAATCAGAACTGAACCTGACAAAATGTAAGAAAGTACACCGTTGCTAAGTACGACCATTGCTAATTCTGTATAATTCTACAGTTAAGTACATTATGTGCCATTTTTCTACAAAGAACTGCTTCAACTTAGACAATTTCATAGGATGTGTGGTGTAAACAACTCTTTCTGAGGTCATTCCAAAGCATCTGTGTTTGGCTCAGTCTGGGCTCTGACTGGACCTTATTATTATCTTTCCTTGAAGTTATTGTATGACTGATACACTTTGATGTTTAGGGCCACTGTTCTACTGGAGAGTTTACTGACCTTCAGCTTGAAGACAGCCACCCTGATGTTATTCTGGCATAAACCTTTAATTTTTGCCTCAGTAATGGCAACTGACCAGGCAACAAAGCAGCCCCACATCAAGAGCCTTCCTTCAATTTATCAATCAGTAGTTTCAACTTTCATCTACGGTCTTTAGCTTTGGGTAGTAACTGAGAGAATAAGATTGCTAGGAAAAGCGGCTAAAATGAGTTTCCTCTATAGGCTCGGCTCAGCCTTAGAAATAGGGTCCCCTAGGAGGAACTGGACAATCTAAATGGTTAGATGGACTTTTCAGAACATTATGTTGCTGAATATGCAGCTACCATGATGAATCCCACACACGCAACAACACATTTTAATTTGAATATTAAACAGTCTCAATTTCATAATTTAATTTTACATACTTTGATTAGACATCTTTGGTGCATAGTATCTTTAGATGCTAAAAGGGTATTAGACAGGATAAGATGGCCCTTTCTCTTCTTCACTACCCTGACACACTATACATACTCCACTAATAAAGAGGCCCTTGGCAAGGCTGTCCATTATCTCTGCTGTAGTTTACATTATTCATTGAACATCTAGCTAAATCCACAGGGCAAAATGATAACATCATACACATCA
This sequence comes from Mastacembelus armatus, assembly GCF_900324485.2. Lineage (NCBI taxonomy): Eukaryota > Metazoa > Chordata > Actinopteri > Synbranchiformes > Mastacembelidae > Mastacembelus > Mastacembelus armatus. The sequence continues at coordinate 1,883,168 of NC_046644.1, read as the reverse complement.
ATTATAAATCAGAACATTGCAAGATATGCCCATATGTTGATATCTTATTGTACTTGACACCTCAGAAGACACCATCTTTCCCAAACATTAACTAAAATGATTTTGTTCCTTGTGAATTTTAATACCCCTATTGTGTGCTCTTGTTTAACATCCATCATCTATACCCACTTATTCCTAACCAGGGTCACAGGGATCTGCTGGAGCCCATCCCAGCTCTCTTTGGGTGAAAGGCAGGGGTCCACCCTGGACATGTCACCAGTCCATCACAGGGCCACATAGAGACAAACAACCTCACACACTCACACTCACTCCTATGGACAATTTAGAGTCACCAATCAACCTGACATACATGTTTTTGGACTGTGGGAGGAAACCAGAGTACCTGGAGAAAACAAGCATGGGGAGAACATGCAAACTCCACACAGAAAGGCCGGGTTGCGTACCTGGAACCTTCTTGCTGTGAGGCAACAGTGCCAACCACTTATCCACTGTGCTGCCCCTTATTTCTATATCTACAGTGCAATTGGTAAAACAAGAAGTTCATGAGCATAATTTCTAGGAGACAGAGAGGGAACACCATTCATAGCAACTGAGACTAAACTGGCTACTCTCTAAAAGGCAAACCCTGACCAAAGCATATTGGTGACTAATAAAAATAAATCATTAAATATGTGCAAGTGAGGTTTGACTATTACCAAAGTAAACATTTTGTACATTTCTTTTTTGAGCTTAGTGATCTACTAGAAATCTGACCACTGTGTTAAATCTACTGAGTGCTTCTACACTCACCATGTGGTCTGCACAGTAGTTCCAGTAAGATCTAGTAAGTCAGGGGTTGCTTCCATGCACGTTGTGGTCACAAATGCAGTTTAACATGCAATATCAGTTTCTTCAGTGTGTTTTGTGACATTGCAAAGTGCTGACGGACAAATTCCAAATACTGTACATTTGTAAAAATTCTTTTCAGTATACTTGGTGCAAAACAGGAAATCTGCTTGCAATTAATGAATTTTGGGTCAAATTTAGGTTGCAGTGAAGACGATATACCATTTGGAATTATTGAATATCACCACTGGCGTAGAGAGGCTATTTGACCTTTTTCTTATTCAAGTGGTTTATTTTTATTTTTTTTCATTTCCTCTGATCTTAAGAGTCCTTTCTCATATATGGAGAATTAGGATCCATTACTTTTCTTATCATATATTAATGGCTCCCACCTGAGCTATCCACAGTATCCCTACATCACTTCTCCTGAGCTAGACCAACTTCTCATTCAAACTAAAATAAATTTACCAGACAAAAAAGATTGAAAATCTTTCCTTACCCTTGGCTGGAGATGCGGGTGAGTGTTGTGGGTTCATGCGCAGATAAGGCATATTCACTTTTGGAGAAGGTACTTTCTGTCTCCTTATCACCTTGATGGTGCATATTCATCCCATTACATTGCTATAAGAAGAATAGCAAAAACAGATCAAGAATTGATTCAAGACTCAACAGGTTTTGACTTTGTAGTAGATATCAATAAGTAACAACATACATTCATTATTTCCAAATCTTGAAGAGGCAAGTTAGAAACATGATGTCCTCTGGCTGCGTTGGTGCCAGTACCAGTATTAGTTTTGTTGTTCCTCCTATTCCTCAGGCTCTGCCTCAGACGGTCATGGAGCTTCTTCCTCTGCTTCCTATTGGTGACAAAACAAAGCAAATTATGAGGTAGTGCTGATCACACATGTCTAAGGAGCCAGTTCCAAATGTATCAAAAGGGATTTATTTACCCTTTATTTTATCTAACGATGTTAAGCCTCATGATAGTAATGATAATCAGTATTTTTTTTATATATTCAAGCCAATACAAATTACACTCCATGATATTGTTATAGTGTCCAATAGCAGCAAAATCCCCAAAGATCTATCAGCTCATTTGGCACGATTAGATCATTGGTCATTGTTATTTATATAATGTCCAGCTTTATGTATTTGTCAAACCCTAGACAATATATAAATTGTCTATTTTACAGAAAGAGTTCAGTGCCTATATATGACATTCTCTGACACCATTCAAACATTTTCAATTAGTTAATTCAGTTATTTAATCCTTTCATCTGTAAAGTAAACCCTGCCAAACTAAAACAATTCTTATCTTTCTGACAAGGTACCCTTGTCTTAACTACTGTAAGATGCTGTAATAATATTTAAGCCAAGAAAGTTTAACACAATTACAACTAGTTCAAAGTTCTTCTGATCAATTATGACATACCATCCTGGTAAGACCCAACAGTCATTTTAAGCGAGTGCTGGATTCACTATACTTGCTTCCTGTTAGCCCTGTGATCTAAATATTATTCACATGCTTTTCTGTTTCTGTTTATTCTTTGGCTTATTCATTTTTGAGACACGTTATTTTAAAACATAACTGTTATGGGCAGTGGGGAGCACTATTGGATACTATAATAAAATTGGGAAGTTAATAATTAAACATAATAAATGTGACATGAATTACTTTGTTTTGCAGTAGGCAACCACACACATGATTCCAACGACTAGGAGTGCAATGCAGATTCCTGTTATTGTTAAAATACGTTTCTGATACAGCTCCTCAGCTTCTGAAAAAGAGGACAGTCCACTTTTAAAACTTGGTCTACAACACACAGCCACATACAAATACATACATAACAAATCTGACTCTAAACAATAAGAAAAGGCTCTGTGAGGTGGTTTTTACATTTAGAGTAACCAATAGTAGTCTCTTTGTATTACAGTTCATTTGCTGTTAGTGATTGAAATCTAACCAGCTGAGGTGGGAGGCATAGTGTCCCATATAGGCTAAACATGGTAATTGTGATTGACTGTGGCTACTTAGGCTTATTCCATCCATCCATCCATCCATCCTTCATCTATATCTGCTTATTCCTAATTAGGGTCACAGGGATCTGCTGATGCATATCCCAGCTCTCTTTGGGTGAAAGGCAGGGGTACACCCTTCAATCAGTCCATCACAGATTATTCAGTAGTTTTAAATGTGCACAACACAACTCTCCAAAGCATTTGAAGTAACTCTTAAAGTCTGTGTTGCTATTTGCAAGCATGGGTCAAAGAGATAAAAGGCATGGAAGGAGAGTAGATATTTAAAATATTTCCACCCATATGTTTCCTTTGGGGTGGCTTTTATTACATTTTTACAGTAATATTATAAAAAAATATAGTATTAAAATATTTATAGTATTTGACTATTTTTTAACACTTTTCAGTTTGAACAGTGTAATTCCATACTGAGAAGCTGTGTTTTATATTTTGTTGTCCAATATGTACTGATTGATAAATTGATAAATAAATATATTAATTTGACCACAAGTTGTAGTGTCTGGTGGAAATATTTGCTTTTGTTGCATATGTTTAAAGTTTTGTGAGTGTTAAAGCATTTTGCAAATGATATTTCGGCGAGTGACCTTCAGTTTCAGCCTGTGTTAACTGTTTTGAAAATGTGACATCAGAGTGGACAAATGCAATTAAGGAAAAAATGTAGACACTGAGATAGCCTAACTTTTAGTCCCTAGAGAGGGTTGTGCCAACCAAAACATTGAATCCTACACTTCCCATAATGCAACTCAATAGCCTAATGATGAAGTCATTAATTTCTCAGACTTTACATGGGTTATATTTCTTAGAAAATATTCCCTTTAATATAATGATCAGATAGGATGTACTGCTAACATGCTAAGACTGAGAGCCCAATCAATACATTGCCCAGTTTTAGCCCATGTATGTCAGACAAAGAGTCAGTAATGGCAAAGATTTGTTTGAGTTCATTCAGAAAAACTTTGTCTCCTTTACATACTCCACCACTCAAAGATCTGGACACAATCTGGACAATTTCTCATTGAAAGCGTGTGTACAAACCTTTGATTGGTAAGATAAATTGGTCACAGAATAGAGGGAACTTGATAAAAAATGTTGTCTGTGCATTAAGGATTTCTAAATCTTAAATGTTTGATACTAGAATTGGCCTCATAAATCCTGTACTGGCAAGGCTCCAGTCAGCAGTCAGAGTGAAATGAGCCGAACATGCAAACCACAAAATGCAGCAAGTTGTTTTTCTATTGACAGTAGTAATACTTTACTAATACTTTTACAGAGGGACAAAAATAACTGCAGCATGTGGGGCAGTTCTGTTTATAATCGTATATTTTTTAATATACTGTTCTTGGATTATTTAGGGCAGGTTAACAGATAATATGTATTTATGCATTTTAGCAGATGTATGCTGGCCCTACTAGTGTGATTAGAAGAGGCAGAAAGTGCAGAGCTTTTGTTAGGAAAAGGCACAGTTGGAAACACACAGTACATCTGGTTGAGGTGGAAAGAGGAAGGCAGAGTTCAGGATGAGAATGATGCTGCTCTACTGTTTCATGCTGAACACTGATGCAACATAAAATGCAGGGAGGGAGAGCTGAAGGGATGTGAACATACAGCATCAGGAATGTACAGCTTCTCTCTGGTTTTCCAAATGTATGCAAATGAATCAGCAGTGTTTGCACTGCTTACTGGAATCGAAAAGGGACATGTTCCATTTGATGTCAAAATGACTGCAGCTTTCAGGTTCATCACAGTGCTTAGTTGTAAATAATGTTACTGTATTGTTATTTTGGAGAGCTAACATGTACAGAATGTATGTGCTGATGGTCCAGGCTGTATGATCCCTTCATCTGGCAAGAGAAAACTAGCTTTAATAGAGGGTTTTAGCTTACAATCTTACATCTGCAAACTAGGAGGAAGGAACAATTCATACCCATAAATTCAATCCCAAGATGTTCTGTCAGTGCAGAAAAGTGACAAAAAAGAAAATTGGGTTTTTCAGGTAAGGTAAGATTTGTACTTTTCACATATGTGTTGTAGTCAGAGTTTCTTGATGGATTAAGATTAACATGCTACCATAAGTCATTATACATGAATGTATACATTAGCAATATACAGAATCCTAGACACTGCAGGCCATCTAAAGTCATGTGTAAACAATAAGTATCTTACATCTATCCCAAAGGTACAGGAAACAAATAAAATCTAAAAATGACCCAAGGTTTTTCTGACTTCTCAACAATTTCCAGACTCCAGGTTGGCATACGCATTTCTATTAGAAGAACAAAGATGTCATGGCAATATACAAAAATGGCATGTATTGTAAAGGTAAGACAAGAATCTCACAGCCATGTTTGAGCCATCATATAAATAAACAGGAGTGACAAAGCAAGCAGTCTGCTTTACTCTATTTGCAACCGTATATAGTGTAAGCAAAATAATATTACATTTTACATTACATTGAATTATGTCTATTTAAAATCTAATGCCACCTTATCTTAAATTCATGCTCCTACAGTGTCGGATGTTAGCTGCAGGGCTGTGATGGGGAGCAAACCCCTGTCCTCTATATGAAAGTCAAATATGCTTCCTTCTACTACCCTCACACACAGATTGAGAAATGATTTTGATATCAACAAGCTGTTTGGTGTCACTGTACAAGTCTGTTCAAAGTCCCAGCTGTAACCCCAAAACATAAACATAAAGATATTGTCCCCAGTTCATTTTTAATTTGGAAAAAACTCACAGGCTTTACAATAGTTCAACAACAAAGCCCCCATTTCCTGCATTAAGTTGTCAGCTCGCCATTTCACACAAATTATTTTGAGTTTCCTGTACCTTTTGAATACTGGTGAAAGTAATTTATTCTATTCTATTCTCAGTACCTCTAGGTACTGTAATACCTTAAATGATGAAATATGTTTTCATTTCTAAGGCACCATTATGTGATCTTGTGGCTTGATCCATGCACTTCCAGCAATGTGCTTACATTTCTGGACTGCCATGCCAAACGGTCAGTAGATGTGGCTAGTTAACCATGCTAAATTTAGCATGCTGTGACGATCATGCACCATTCACCAACATGTACTTATAGTTTATTATTTTCACTTTTTTATTTATCAGTGTTTAGTTTTTAAAAATCAACAAGACACAATTTAGTGTAAATCAAGATTAAACACCTGCAAACAAAGCACTGAATTTTGTTTATTTGAAACAGTCTTGTGGCTGTGCAACTAATGATTCCTCTGTCAGGAGCAATGGTGGAAATGGAGTGGTTTTGTTGTAGAGCTGGAAAACCTTTTTGAGAGAACGTTAGTAGAGAGTTGACACCAAAAGACCCAATAGTGCTGGTTTTTGTCAACAATGAGACAATTTTTAAAACCAAACAATGATCTGTAAATGTTTCTATGCCTAAACGCAATCCTTAATGATGGTAGCCTCAGTTTCTAATTGGATCAGTAGAGGGGAAAATATAAATACTGTATACGTCAATTTGGAAAGCAATGACGAACAACTTGTTTTATGTAATTTAGCCTGGAGGACTTGTTGCAAGAATGACAAACAATGGGAAAGAAGAGAGGTGTTACAGAGGTGAGCATGCAGACAGACACATATTTGATCAGACATTAGCTTAACTACACCTGCTTTCAGTCCTAAATGTTGCTGTATTGCACCCTTGTATCATTAACTTGTTGGTTGTATGTCTGTGTTTGAAGTTTGAGTTTGTAGATTTTCCCATTGAAGTGAGTCAAAATTCAGTTTGTTTAATCGTGCACACACACAGTCCTGGGTCGCTTGCAGTGTCCAACAAATTAAAGTGCCATATTAAAATGTTAAGCATATCAAACTTGCTTCATTTTTGATAGTGGTTTATTAACACTACTGTTCCACAAAACAATATAGCTAAAAGAACTTAGTCTTATATAGCACTTTTGTATACACTCCACTGCACTGAAAGTGCTTTACACTATTTGCCCATTCCCCCACCCACACACCAATGGAACAGCCAGCAGGAGGACACTGTGGACTTGTAAAGCACTGATCTTCATTTAGTGGAAGACCCACTATACCAGCACTGGCTCAGACCACTGCTTCTACATTTATTAAGTATAAATCACTCTTATCACAAGCACTGTCAAAGCACTTGTAAACCTAATGAGGATTTCCCATCATCTTGTACATATCTAGAATAAAGAGCCTTTCCGTTTTTGTCCAAATTGGCTCCACTTAAGTGCATTGAACTTATGTGTGAACAAAAGAGAGTCCAATAAGAGAGTACTTCCATCACTATCGATACTGCTTATCCTGAGGGTCACAGGGGGCTGGAGTCAATTCCAGCTGACACTGGGTGAGAGGGTACACCGTGGACAGGTCACCAGTCCATCACAGGGCTGACACACAGAGACAGACAAATACTCACATTTGGATAATTTAGAGTCACCAATTAACCTACCCCCAAACTGAATGTGTTTGGACTGTGGGAAGGAGTATGCAGAGAAAACTCACACAGACACACAAGTTAAATGGGGTATTAACTCAGAACCTTCTTGGTTCCTCCATCCTGACTTAATAGTGATAATTAGCATATACTGTAGGCGACCACCATAAGCATCCCAGGTAATTTACCATAGTCTTCAAATTACAGAGACAGCACTAAGCACAACCTATTCACCACCTTCAGATCTCTGCAGGTCTACCCTAAATACAGGAGATAAAGACTAGAGTAGTTTATGACATCAACACATGACAGCTATAGGGAACGGAACATCAGTGAATAAGCACAAGGACCCTGGACAAGAGACTGAATGAAGAGCAAAAACAGACAGCATCAGCTGAATGTGAAGACCAGTCCAAAACTGCTCACAGCATCAACTGGAAAGCGATGAAAGATGATCAAATAGAACAGCTGATCTTAAAAAAGCTTCTCAGTTGTCCCCCAACAATCAGAATGGCCAACCACTACTTGTCTTTTGTAGCTGAAAGTTCACAAATATGTTAAAAACACTCATCTATCTATCTATCTATCTATCTATCTATCTATCTATCTATGTCTATCTATCTATGTCTATCTATCTATCTATCTATCTATGTCTATCTATCTATGTCTATCTATCTATCTATCTATCTATCTATCTATCTATGTCTATCTATCTATGTCTATCTATCTATCTGTCTATCTATCTATCTGTCTATCTATCTATCTGTCTATCTATCTATCTATCTATCTATGTCTATCTATCTATCTATCTATCTGTCTATCTATCTATCTGTCTATCTATCTATCTGTCTATCTATCTATCTATCTATCTGTCTATCTATCTATCTGTCTATCTATCTATCTATCTATCTATCTATCTATCTATCTATCTATCTATCTATCTATGTCTGTCTGTCTATCTATATCTGTCTGTCTGTCTATCTATCTATTGATTTCAAGGTACTAGACTTCTAGTAAAGTGCAGCATGTTAGTCCTAAATGCCAAACACTGGCATGCATTCACTCTCATTTCTAAAGGGCTGCTTTTATATCTTTCTAACAGATGCTGTAGGTTGGACTGGAACTGCACATTTGTAACTGCAGGTTGGACACAGCTCTACAAGTGGATAATATTGGCTGGACATGGTATCAATTACCCTGTCTGATTCATTGCATGTGTATATTTATCTGTTTATTTATGTTAAAAAAAACTCATTGTGAAACAGCAGGGCCCTGTTGTAGGAAAAACTTTGTCATTCATGTCCAAAACTTAAACGGCAACTGACAGAACAACAGGTATTCACGCCAACACTGAGTCGTGGATTATCTGTTTATCAGAAGACATTTGACCTACTGATTCCTATTGGCACCTGCTTTGAACGTGTTCTAATAGAAACAGTGTAGTGATAGACTGTATCTGTGTGGGCCTGTTGTCTGAAACCAAATGGGAACATTGACAGGTTATACATCTTCGGGTTAAATTTTAAATGTCCATAATTTGACCACATGCAGCTTTAACATTCAAAATAAGACAGAGAAACAAACTTCAACATGCGGAAAGTTTTGGGCTGCATAAATCCTAGGACTAAGGAGTAAAAAAATGAACAGCACAGAAACTATTCAGCATGCTCAAATTCAGGCTCAGAGGAAATAGACATACTGTAAAAGCTGGCCATTACATAGTTTTGGCAGCGATCACCAGTAAATTCATTTGGACACCTGAGTAGGAAAGACAACAAAAAGACAAGAAGAGAGAGGAAGTTAGTTTATACAAGCTGTGGAAACCCCACAACAGTCATCACTGGTGTTGGCAGGAAGGGCCAGCTAGACCAACATGTCTAGCTAAGGTCTGGCAGCCTGAGTTCTGTTAATGACCTCAGACCTTCATACACATGTATGCTGAATTATGATCTCCAAATCAATACATTCTATTTATTATATCTGTTTTGCACAGACCCTCAATCAAGCTCTGTGAGTTTGAATAGGAGCAGACTGAAATTTGCATGTAAGTGTAGAGCCACTCTTTGCTTGCAGTATAATCCTACTATAAAACGAGTGCCATGACTACTCTAAAAGCAATAAATGCCCAGATGTATGTCAGTCATACAGCAAACAAATCAAAAAGAGCACTGGGGTTTCCCAGTGATGGCTCAGGTCATCCTGATGTGGCAGCAGCCCAGCCAGTGATTCCCCGAGTCTCCTGTATACAAAATTTGTTGTGAAAAATGAGCAGGCCTTAAGAAATCTGAATTATCATAACTCTACCAACCACACAGTGGTCCATCTAGCATGTGTTGTTGCCTGAAGGGATGGTGGTGAGGTTAAATGGAAAGTGCAGCATGTCTTACCTCCAGACAAGACACACCACTTCATACTGAGATGGAGGCAATTCAACACTCTGAAGAGCATAGATGGGATGTGATGAGATGTGACGTGCATGCAAATTTCAGCGTACTGCTCTGCAGAGGAGAGCGTGCAGACCCATTTAGAGGGCTCCACTTCAGCTCATAGAAAAGGAGTTTGAGCTTATCACCAGATTTTATCACTCTGAGGGAAACATGGATTTTTCCACCATTTCTTGGAGAAAACATGAGACGGGGTGAAACACCAGCAATGACATGTGGGACTGAATACAGTTGTGTTCACATACGTTTTGGGTCTGAGACTTTCTTAAGCACGGCTTGTTCACATCGGTGCCCAGTGAATCCCGCCAAGCACCTGGTTGATGGGTAGAAAGGAAAAGAAATAAATAGCACTGACATGTTACACACAAGACACAGACGGACAAACACAAACATGGCACGATTTAGGATACAAACCTGAGGAAACATCAATGCTGATGTTGGACTGTTCTGAAAAACCATGTATTATATTCATTGAGAACATATATTAATGTCAGTGGTTATAAAATTCTCAGAAATATCTGCACAGTGTATGTTTACAGTAAGGGAAAAGTTGTGGTCATGGAAAATCAGTTGGTTAAAATTGGGGAAACACTGTTTTTACAGTTAATAAAGTCAGTCTATGAAGATTTTGCACAGTCCCCAAACCCACATGTGGGTTCACACTCTTCTGAGAAATGTTGGAAACCATTTCCAAACAGTCTTGCATGGTCACCACAACATGCAAGGTGATTTCCACAAAGCAGACAGAGGTGGCCAAATTACTGCTTGTGTTAAAGAGCTAACAGCACTTTTCTGCTGGCTGACTGTTATTTTATACATTCTAAAAATATGTATTTTAAGCAGTTAGCCATTTGTTGATGACCAACTCATATCGTAATGTGACAGAGGTCTGTGGTGTTCTCTGGTACATCTTCATTGAGACAAAGGTGGAGCTTCTTTGAAGGCTGGTTCATTCTCTATTAACAAAGAACACAATCCTGCACCAGGAATGGATGGCTTTGCATGGTCCAGGGTCCATGTCTGTATTTAACTCCAGTTACCCTCATACTTTCCTTGACAGGCATTCAAAGAACATTTGTGTCTGGAATCAAATGGCGACAGCATGCACAAGTGTCTCATGCCTTCAGACAATTCTACTGTTACAGCTCTGGCAACTCCCGTGATTATCCAGACCTCAAAATACATTTTCAAATAAATGGCTACTTTGTACAACCTTGACACCATAAGAAAGGGAAGAATTAGGTTCAGGAGATTATGACTGGGTGTTTGTTCAAAAAAGAAAAGTTAGATGATATGTATCATTCAGAGCAATATGGCTCAAAGCAAATTTCTTGCATCTGTTCTTGGGATGGATTGCCTTAATCTATCTGTCTCAGCAGTCTAAACATGTGCTTTGACTACTAGTTTTTTGGACAATGTTGCTGTTTTAGCCACTGATTTAAGTCTTATATGATAAAAATTAGCATTCACTAAATCACTAAACAAAGATGCCATAGAATAAATTGGTCTATACCTAGGTCTTATAGGAGGGAATACAGTATATTCCCTAACATTTTCATGTAGCCGCTGTACATGGGTGCTTATTCACAGTAATGACCTTGAGATGATGTCTGTGTTACAAAATGATTTCAATAAGCATTCAGAAGTCTAAGAGCCTGACCAATACATCTTTTTCAAGATATATAACTGTGTTTCTGTTTCTGACTGGTAACTATGCTATATTAGTGCCCTCAGTATTTGGTAGTTTAGTTGAATATACTGTACATTCCTCAGAACTTTAGACCTCTGATCCTTATAGGGGACATAAATCACACAGTAACTGCATAACATATTCAGTTCAATGCAAACTGGATTCAAAGTCAGCATTATAATCTACTGCCCACGACGTACCTGCAAAGGAACTTTGTGCTGCCTGGCATGATTTCAAGGGTGAAGCATTCCCCTCCATTAACACAGTAGTTCTTCTGGTGGTCACTGCAGCGTGTCACATGACTGGAGGTCTTGGCTGTAGTGGTGGTGCTGGTGGCAGCTGCAGAGGACATTCATAATTAGTTCAGCAAGAAAAAAACAGGCTTAGAGGTTAGACTTAGTTTGTAAAGTAAAATGTAAGATGAAAACTGTGGAGAAACCATAGCATGCTTCAATTATATTAAAAGGTGCAGTGTTAAATGTGAAGGATTTAGCTGCATCTAGTGGTGAGACTGAAGAATGCAACCCTCACACCCCACCAAAGTGTTGAAATGGGGGTGGGAGAATCTAGACATGGCCCCCTATCTCCAGCCAGCATTTAATTTGTCCATTCTAGGCTACTGTAGAAACATGTCAGTACAACATGGCTGCTTTGGTGAAAGACGACTGCTCCCTATGTAGATTTATAAGGCTCAATCTAAGATTAAGAAAATGCAGTGGCTGGTATATTCTGGGCATTACAAACTAATGGAAACATGAACACCACTGTATATTCTATTTCTGCTAATACATTGCTCTAAATATTACACATTGAACTGTTAAACTTTAGACTCCACCAAACATCTAAGTTTAAGATCCAAACACCATCTGTAGTTTTAAAAGATGGTTCTGAAATTGTAAGATTGGATTCAAGTCAGTGGATTTGATCCAGGAAAATGTGAAAATGTCAGTAAAAGTGTCTTCCTATATAATATATTTCAAACACTCATTTTTCAGCCAGCATACAACCAAACACACTTGCCACTAGCACTGGCTGTCCTCCATTTGTTAAGACCACAACAAAGCACATAAGCAAATGAAACTTGTATATTTAGACATATTTTGGGGGAAATAGTATATTGAATGCACAAAGTAGTATTGTATTATGTAGTAGAAGTGGATAGAGAACTTTCTGAGACCATTTTAAACTCTTTGGGAAGTTTTTACATGAGACTAGGAGCAGAGCCTGTCCTAACTATTGGATGAGATATGTAATGCACTCTGGACAGGTCCCCACTTTGTCTGGTACATACAGTATAGACAGTTAACTATTTATATCTTTCGGATATCTGGAGTCTACAGTTCACCTAAGCTGCATGTCTTTGGCCTGCAGTGAACTAATGAATAGACAGTCATCTGATATTTGACCTCTCAGTGAGGTGTCATTTAAATGGTGAGAAAAGATATGACGTTTTTTGTTTCCAGTATATTTGACATTTATTAGGATTAACCATCACATATCAATACCTTATACTCCTCTTTCATTCTTCACTAAGTAATATATCTGTTCTTAAAGAAAAGGAGTGGATGACTACAATACTGGCTACATACAAGAACACAATCTCTGCACCACACAGTACATTTCAGCTCTGTAACCAGTAGCAATGTCAGATTACTGTCCCTGATAAAAGAATGAATGAGAAATTGATTCTGCAGCTATGCAAATATACATGCATACCAACGTGGATACCAGACGTGCAGCACATTAGAAGGTTGAATCATGATCTGTGCTCCATTCATATTTTTACTGAGCATAAACTCCTAATGACATAATTGCAATTATAATGGAACTTCAATAAATAAGTAAAGATGTGAATGGAGTTTGTCCTGTGGAAATAGTACTAACAGTAGTACCTGCTGTTTGGTACCAGTTTAACTCTAGTGACTGCTCAGTGTAGGGGGTTTGTCAGAAGAGTGGAATTTCAGTTTCTCTGCTTATATTTACAACCTAGATTTGTCTGACTCAGTAAGAACATTAAAACAGTGAGTATGGGCACGATGCTAGAGTTTAGCTAACAGGCTGCTTCATGTCTCTACAGTTTAGGCTTGTTGGGAAGAGCTGGGGTTGTGTTTGTAGAGCAATCAATCTGCTGCAGTGGATGGTATTTCTATCAAGGACAAACCATGATGTACTGCACCAGTAGAAATCTCCCTCTAACTGGAAACTGCATCAATCAAATACAAAAACATGTACAGTACGTACAAAGTTCAGTCTGTTACAGTGTTGCTTTCTACCACTTCATTACACCCCATTGCAGTACAGCCATTAGATTATATGGTGTGTGCAAGTCCAGTACCTAAGGGTAAAAATGAAAACCAGTATTCACTGATGCTTATGTGTACTGCTACTTAGTATCCTGAAGGAGTCCTAGCCCTCCATCCACCACCTATAATATTTATCCTGTGTAAGTTTGCAAAGGGGCTGGAGAATCAGGCATAAACCTGAACCTTGAGTACACCACAGGTAATGTGGGCTGCAGAAGATGTGTAATTATCTCTTTGATGCCCACCCATGTGTTAGGATGGTCAATTAGGGTGTTATGGTCGACTATCAAAAGTTGCTCTGAGATCCTAAAGACTAAAAGTGGGGTTCTCTCCTCTGTTGACTGATAAAAGCTTGATCAGTGAGCAGGGCAGTTTCTATGCTATGCAAAGCACAAAGAAGACTAAAATTTCTTAAACAGGTCCTTTTGACCAAGAAAGCTAAAAGTTGGGTGGAAACCACTTGCTCTAAAACTTTACATAGGAGAGGAATTTTGCAAATAGGTCTAAAATTGTTAAAAACAGAAAGACCAAGGTTGGGTTTCTTTAGAATAGGTTTTTTTAAAAATTAAGAGAAAAATATATCATTTTCTAATGAGTTATTTATAATTAATAGATTAACAGGACCAATAGTATCAAAAACCTCCTTGAGGAATCATGTAGGAATAACATCAATGCTGTACATGATGGGTTTCATGTGGGTAATGGCTAGAAAAGTTGATGAGATGGAGTTAAAATTCTTAAAATAGCAATGAACATCTCTACTAGTATATGAATAATGGTCTCAGGGTGTTATTTTCTGCCTTAAGTCAAGTATTTTTCTGCTAGAAACTCTAGAAATTTCTCTCACAGCTCTTGAGAGGCATTAAAAAAAGAATAAATGTCATGTCCCAGATGCCCAGTTCAGACATACTAAAGGAATTACCATCCAATTTAATGCAACTGGACCAGGAAGACATAGTTGTGTTTGCACCATCATACTAAAGCATGATCTTAATGTCCAAAATGTCAATCTCATTAAACAGCATCCATACCAGGTCAACTCTGTAAAAAGTGTGCACATGAGATCTGAAGTTGTGAATCTGCAAAAGTATACCTTAGTTATACCTAGTCCAGTTAGTAGAAAGGCTTATCACAGATTATCACAGAAAAGTAAATGTTGTGACGGATCCCAATTAGACGTGTTCTGGTTCTATTCCCTTCTTGAATTGAGCACTCATGAGGCTCTTTATATGCCACTATGATCCAGCCTTTCAGGTTTGCTGTACTGTTCCCTTACTTATTGCTTTAATGCATTTTTTACCAGTTCACCATTACCATCTGAGGACCTTATGTTACTTTCCTTGCCCCAAGCAAGAACAAGGTTATAAAACAATCACTTGACAATGTAAAAACCTCTTTTATATACAACACACTTGCTACACATACACAATTATCACTAAATAAAGTGTTGGGTTTTAATGTTATTTTATTTATTTATTCATTTTTTGAATGTACTCTTGGCAGCCAAAAAAGAACAAAAAGCAAAACCATCCTTATGTAGAAATATACACGCAGAATCTAATCCATCCACCCATCCCTCCATTATCTATACCCACTTTCCTATCCAGGGTCACAGGGATCTGCTGGAGCCTATCCCAGCTCTCTTTGGGTGCAAGGCAGGGGTACAGGTCACCTGTTTATCACAGGACCACATCTAATCCATCAGACGTATTTTGTTGGTGATGGTGCATGTCAGTGGCACAAAACTAACTGTGATTTCTCCACTGATATTCCTCATTAAATTAAGCGTAAAACATATTTGGACAATCCTGTCAACAAAAGCCACCCATTTGTCTGATCATATACCATATACTTTTTTGTCTATTTTGTCAACCTTGCATGAACGTTTCTTGCAACAATTAAGACCACTTAAGAATTTAAGTGGATTTTTATTTGGGTTTTCTGTAGCGGATCTACACAAAATAGTCCAAGTTAATGAGGTGAAATGAAATAAAATTATTATAAACATTTTTTTTATTACTTTTAAAAAATTCTAAAAATTCAAAAACTGAAATTTGGTGTGTGCATTTGTATTCACCCCCTTTGCAGTGAAGCTCCTAAATAAATTCTGGTGCTACCAATTCCCTTAAGAATTCACATAATTAGTTAAATTAAGTACACCTGTCTGCAATCTAAGTGTCACATCATCTCAGCAAACATATATACATTTTCTGAAAAGCCCCAGAATCCGCAACACCACTGAGAAAAAGTCAGCATCTAGCAAGCATCACGGTGAAGACCAAGGAGCTCTCCAAACAGGTAAGGGACAACATTTTAGGCAAATATATGTGTTACAAAAAATATCTAAAACTTTGAATCTGTATTCCACCATCATTGCAAACTGGAAGGAACGGGGCACCACAGTACACTAAGAGAGAGAGCCAAGAGGGGGCCACCCATTAAAACTCACAAACCAGACATGGAGGTCATTAATTGGAGAAACATCCTCAAAGACCAACAATAAACCTGAAGGAGTTTGAAAGCTTCACAGCAAAGATTGGAGTGTCTATCCATAGGTCCCCTATTAGCTGTACACTCCACAGAGCTGGGCTTTATGGAAGAGTGGCCAGAAGAAGAAAGCTTACCCTTGCTTAAAGAAAAAAACAGGAAAGAACATCTTGAGTTTGCCAAAAGGCACGTGGGAAACTCCCCAAACGTCTGGAAGTCTGTGGTCAGATGAAACTAAAATTTAACTTTTTAGCCATCAATGAAAACACTATGTCTAGCGCAGGGGTCTCCAACCCTGGTCCTTGAGTGCTACTGTCCTGCTTGTTTTCCTGATATCCCTGCCATACCCACTGCTGATTAACTGGATCAGGTGTGATCAGCCAATCAGAAAGAGGGCAGGTATAGTTGGAAAACCTGCACGGCAGGAGCGCTCGAGGACCAGAGTAGGACACCCCTGGTCTATCGCAAATCCAACACCTCTCATCATGCCCAGGACACCATCCCCACAGTGACGCATGGTGGTGGCAGTATCATGCTATGAGGATGTCTTTCATCAGCAGGTACTGGGAAACTGGTCAGAATTGAAAGAGTGATGGATGGTGCTAAATATAGGGCAATTCTTAAAGAAAACCTGTTTCAGTCTGCCCGATAGTTGAGCGTGGGAAAGAGGTTCACCTTCCAGCAGGACAATGACCCTAAACACAGTGGTAAAGCAACACTCAGTTGGTTTAGGGACATTAAAAAGTGTTGGAGTGGCCCAGTCAAAGCCCCGTCCTCAACCCAATAGACACTAAAAGACTGCTGTACACCAGCAGAACCCATCCAACTTGAAGGAGCTGGAGCAGTTTAGCCTGGAGGAATGGGCAAAAATCCCAGTGGCTAGATGTGTTAAGCTCATAGAGACATACCCACACACTTGCAGCTGCAAAAGGTGGCTCTGCAAAGTATATTTGCATATCAAAAGTTCTAAGCATGTTGTTTTAAATCTAATATAAATCATTTATGAAGCATTCCATTTCAATTTCAGTTGTGAGGTAACAGGAAAAAGTCCAAGCATGCACAGCACAGCTGTGACTTACTTTTGGGAGTGTCAGATAATTGGAGTGTGTGATATTGCATCAAATGCTTCTTGGACCATAAATATAAAAATATTATGATTTATAACTTAAGTTACAAATCACATGTAAATGAGACATATTGTACCTCCTTTGTATGGACACAGCAAGAATGCAATTATTTATATGCTTTTTATATGATTTACAAATAAGGATTTTCACATTTGCACTGTACACTTGTGAGTCACAAATGTTGATTTGTGTATTTTTCAGTCTCATCCTGTGGGTATAAACCCTCCCACACACAAATAATTTTTCACTGTTTTCCCACCGGAAGGGGGTAAAAATCCATGTGTAGCCAGCAATCATATCACTGTTCCGATAATTGATCACCTTTGACAGTTCACTATGCAGGTAAGTGGATTGTGAACAAAGTAACCATCCTTATGGTTGTGGGTGAAGATTAGATGTGGGTTTCCAGCTATCCAATTACTTTTGCAATTTAAATGAGCTTGCTCTGTTAGTTACAGGCAGGGTTAGTGCATAGCTATAGTTATGTCGCTAAATAATAAATAAGTGACTTCAGTAAATGTTATGGGTGGTGATAAGTGCTTTGGCCAGTGATAATGTTACTGCTTCAGGTTTGTCTCTATCTTAAAATAGCTCTTGACCCTGGTGAGCAGCGTCATTGCTGAGGACAACATGCTGCCCCCGCAGACATCAGCCTCTGCATTGTTGTCACAGTAGCACACTAACACTGTTCACTTTTACCAGTAGTACGTAATTGAGATGCAATCCACATGATGACACTGACATATATGATGATCTATACCCAGCACCAGCTTGGTACTTAGATACAGATACACTATACAGATATAGTATATGAAATAGATTAAAATAGAAACTTATGTTACTTTCTATATTTCAGACTCATAATGTGTTTTCTGTAAAAACATCAAATTCTAATAGGACTTTATGTTGTGTGTCTTGATACCAATCATGTGCAGAAAATTATACTATTTTGTAGTGGTTTTATCCTGGTGGTCCTAAAAGTGAAACACAGCCATTGGAATGAATACATATTAATTTTGCATTGCTGTCCAGCACAGCAGTTAGCATTTTATTACAACAGTTTTAAAACGTAAGCACATTCTTTCCCTAAACTTAAAGGTGCTCTGTGGGGTTTTCTTGTAAATAAACATATTTTTTGTTTACATTGTGTTTCTCACATGTATAATGTAATGTAACCCCATTCATACTTTAACCAGCTCATTACAACTTATTTATAATTTCAGTGGTGGTAGCATGTTAACAATAAACATCATCTCGGGTTTTGCAGAATTCTGTTCAGAATTCAGAATTCAGTCCTATATTTATCATGAGGGTCACTAGACTTTGTGTGTGCTTTGGGTGATTTAAGAGAATTTTTGGCATTGACCCTTTTGCTTATATTTAATATTTTATTATTTATTATTTTAATGTTTTATTTATGAAAGAAAATTCATGAATGATTCAGACCTGCTGTACAAGTCAGGAGAAAAAATACATATTTTGACCTAAAATAGTCACATTTTAGGATCATTCTCTGCTGGTCCTGTCAGTGGAACCTGCTATATGCTTTAGTATTCCCTCCCCTTAAGTAACTCCCCAATGTCACATGGCCTCCTCTAATATTAAGCATGCAATGCTTTGCTTTGTTTGCAAAGATGTTTTTAGTGTCTAACTTTAGGTCAGACCATTACTCTTCATTTGTGACACACGTATTATTAATACATCTTATCCTAATATCATCACTGATACTGCTTTGTTATCTGTCTTTCTATTCTGCTGATTTCTTGCAGCAGGACTATGAAAATCTTCATTCACTCTTGTGAATTAAACTTGAAGTGAAGACGACTTTCACTCCACCAGATGTATGCTAGAGTTCTTGACAATTTTATTACTGTAATTTACTGTGAATGAGACCTGCAAACAAAAAGAGAGCCTAAAATGGTCATAATAATAATGACATTTTCATGCACATGTACTCATGAGCAGGTGCCATTTACCAAGTTGAAACAATATATTTACAAGATGTTTGTGCAGTTATGAATTTTATTTCAAACACTTCGTGAGAAGTATATAAAAACATTCCTACACAAGGTCCACTGATCCCTCACTGGCTTCCCAACAATAAAAACAACCATTTGCAATTGTTGGAACACATGGCCAGATACTGCTTTCACTAGCATTTTCTAAACTAAACTGAGATCATTTATCTATGCTGCTGATTAAGTGAAACTAATCCTCCCCTGAGGCACTAGTAACAAAATGACCCCCCCACTCACCCATGACCATTACCTTCGATTAGCTAAGCCAGCTACAGCGTAATAAATCATGCACTGATGTGACTACAACAGAAACGTCATGGTGGTGAGCCACTGGCAGTCAGACAGTATTAGTGGGTTGTTTTTCTCTGCGGCAGAGGCATGGAAGGGGCATCAATTAGCCTCCAGTAGGCTCTGACCTTGAAATGGAGCACAGTCAGAAAACAGGAAGTCTCCCTGTACCACAGCCTGGAGTTTCAGTTTGTGTCATGCATCATTTACTGATTTTCGTTTTTTTCAACTGACTGGAAATATGCACCCATACATTTTAGGGATCTTTCATATGGTTTGCTTTCTACCAGCTAATACATTTAAGATAACGCCGCAACAACATCCATTATTGTCGGGTGCCTAAATCATTGTGGTATAATTTAAGAGATCATTAATACTTAAAGAGGACACAGTGAATGTTAGGAATTGTACATCCACTCACTGTACGGGTAATGTAGGTTTGAATAGAACAATTGTTTGTTCCGCACCTATCTGTGTAGTAATATTTTTGAAGCTTAGTCATGGGCTTCTGTGTTATTCTCTGCATGTCACAACGTGTCTGCTGTCAGGCAAACTTCTGAAATCAGACAATTCTCTGGCACCATTGCTACAACACAGCAATTATTAAATCAATTTCAAAATAGAGCAAACATTGAAATCCCTTTTTAAACAACACTTACTTTGTACTTACAGTGATTAAAATCACAGTCTAAGGTTAAGCAGGACTCTTGCTTGTATCTCTTGCCCCATATTGCATGTTGTATAGGGATATTAGGGGCCTGTTGTGGAACAAAGGAACAGCTGTCTGAAAAGAAAACCCCAGTGCTTTCACTACACATGTGAAGTACTTACAGATCGTAGGGATGATGATATCGTTGAACTCTTTCATTATCTGAGGGTGGGTAGTCTGCTTTGGGGTGGTGGGACGTTCAGCGTTGTATTTCAGTGTACCAGAGGGATCAAACTGAGTCACTCGTGGAGGCTGAGGCATGTACGGCCCTCGTGTAGATTTCTCTTCGACTAAAACCTCAGGAGGTCCTGGGGTAATGGCGATGGCGGTGGTTAGAGACACAGTAGACTGAGATGCATGAGGCATTGACACAGATAGTCCTAGCGTGGGGTTAACTGATATAATAATTGGGTCCTGTCCGATGCGTTTAGGATCTAAGTGTGTGGGTGGTTCATACTCAAAGATCTTATCCACAAAGACCCATTTGAGGCCGGCAGTGCAGAGGGCTAAGCTAAGCAGACAGGCCAGAATGGGCAGAATACAGATTTTCTCAGAGTGCAGGCAATTGTTAATCTGTTCCATCTCTATGCACACACAGCAGGTCCCTGGCAAGGCCACAATTCCCAAAGCCCCCAAAGTCTCCCCATCACCACCACTACCACCACCTCCCCCTGCAGTTTCCTCTGCGCTCTCCTCCCCACTCTCACCAGCTGCCTCTGTCTCCTCTGGTTTCTCCTCTGGGACTTGTCCAGTATCAACAGTAGAGCCAGTGGGGGAGGCCGATCCAGGAGGATGAGCTGGCACTGCAGAGAAGTCCTCCATTCCCTCAGTCATCCTTTCCAGCTGCTGGATGGAGGGTCTCTGAGCACGTCAACTATTAACTCAGTGCATCACACAGCGACTGTCTGCAACCAGTCTCCTTTAGCATGTTTTCCATCACGAGGTTGCAGAGTCAGAACTGGGTCTTCAGAGAGAGGTGAAAATGCTCTTCACTGTGAGTCAAACCTTGTTAACACTCTGGGAGGTACGTAGACAGCCTTCTGCACACAAAGGGAAGGAGTTCCTTATGCATGTTGTCTTATAAAAAAACACTACTATGAGTCTATAAATTGTCAAATTTGCTGCAAATAAAAACAAAAAAGATTGCCAGACAATTAGATTTTCTTTACTGTCCTGTGAGGTCAGGCTGTGAGCAGTAGTTGAATAGTAGTGCTCACTCACCTGAGCACTTCAGCAGGAGAGGCGGTGTCGATGTGATGGGCCGGCTGCAGCTGCAGTAGCTGTAGTGCAGAAGACAGGACGACCAGGCACTGCAGTGGCAGGAGGGACATGCTGTCTGTCTGTGGAGCTCCAACTAGCTGAAAGGCTGAATCATCAGGGAGCGGCAGGTGCCCTTCCTCTCAGTGCAGCCACAGAAACAGATGAGTAAGGGAAAGGAGAGAGAAATAGAATCATACAGAGAAGGAGGGGTAAGAAATGGGCTGCAGTAGCACAGAAGAGCAGAGGAGATGGGATACTCCCCTTTTTCTTCTCTCTCTCCTCCTCTCTCAGTCTTTCCAAGTGGTGAGAAGGGCAGTCTCGGGCCTCCTCCCTCGCAGCTTCTCTTCCTGTTAGGTGGTGTGCCCGTGCTGCCTTTGCAGGCTGCTCCCAATCCCAGCACAAAGCATCCAGCTAAGCAAGTTCCTACTTTATCCAATTAGAGCACATGTCAGCGAATCACAGGCAGGCAAACTGCTGTAGCCAGCCCCTCCAGCACCACTCCCCATTGATTATGCTGATGCTAAAGGGTGTGTTTTTTGTCAAGAGGAAGGAGCCAGGGAAGCAGACATATGATCCGCCCCAAGAGGATGCAGCCATTGTGTTCTACTCTTCTGAAGTATCTGCATTCATTAGTGTAATAACATAATAACACAGTTGATTGCACTGACACAGGGTACACATATATTATATATACACACATACATACATATGGAGGAGGAGAGAATGAGGAGTCTCCTGAAGTCATGGCAATGCTGTTATAAGATGTTGCCTTTATGCTATTAAAAATGATTTTTTTTAAATGTAATTGATAAGTGTATCAAATATGTATAATAAATGTGTTTTTTAATCAAATACATAGTAATTTTGTAAAAAAAAATTAAAAAGAGGGATCTTTTACCAATGACGATGTTATTGTGGAAAAACCTCTTGATAATAAGTCTTTAACCACTGACAAGTTAAAGTAACAAGTCAGCAGAAAAAGCACAGGTGCAAATAAATGATGTCTGAATTCTATTTACTGTAGCTGCTTCAGTTTCTGGCTTCTAGTAATGGGAGCCCAACAAAACAGGGGAAATTGGTGGTATTGATACAAAATTCAAACTGTCTCTAAGAGTGTGACAGAAAGCACCCAGACCGCTAATAAAACTATTACGTCCCCAACCCCCCAACTGTGCCAGCAAATAGGTTAGCAGGATGAGCCAGAGTCTTGGTGAAGAGTCAGTGCTTAAACAAGATGAAGGCAGTCACAAAGGTCAGGTCACCACCACACTGAATACTGACACTACTGTGACCCTTTCCAATCCTCAGACAGAATTAATACCAGTAATGGTATCTGTGGGAGAGCACTTCCTGTCAGACCTCTGAATTAGGGACCTGGATATTGATTAACTTCTCAGCATTTTCACCCTGTGTGGGCCAAAAAGTAACACAGGAAATAAATAATACATGATACATGATACTATATAAATAAAAATGTCACCTAAAAATAGCCAGTAATTGGCAATAAATAAATAAGAAATAAATTATATTTTTGGAAATAAATAAACACATGTGGAAATGAATGATGATAATAATACATTATGACAAAAAATGACAAAAAAACACACCTAACTGGATACTGTTGAGGCGAGGCTGTTTCAGAGAGGTGTTAATTCAACTGTTTCAAAGCATTACTCAAAAGGCCTAGTCTTGATCCAGGAGTCTTGGCTAATTATAGACCAATATCCAACCTGCCATTTATTTCTAAAATCCTAGAAAAAGCTGTTGCTAAGCAGCTATCAGACCACTTACACAGGAATGAAGTATTTGAAGATTTTCAATCAGGATTTAGAGCACATCATAGTACAGAAACAGCACTGTTGAAAGTTACCAACGATCTTCTCTTAGCCTCAGATAATGGACTTGTTTCAATACATGTCCTGCTAGACCTTAGTGCTGCATTTGACACTATCGACCACAGCATCTTATTACAGAGGCTGGACCATGTGATTAAGGAACAGCATTAAAATGGTTCCAATCTTATTTATCAGACAGATTCCAATTTGTTCATGTTCATGATGAACCTTCCAAATACACAACAGATAGTTGTAGAGTTCCATAAGGTTCTGTGCTAGGACCGATTCTCTTTATCTTATACATGCTTCCCTTTGGCAATGGTATTCGGAGCACTTATTACTATCTGGATGTCCCTGTAACTCCATAAAAAGCCTCCAGTTAATCCAGAATACTGCAGTCAGAGTACTGACAGGAACTAGCAAGAGAGACCATAATTCTCCTATATTAGACTCTTTTCATTGGCTCCCTGTAAAATCCAGAATAGAATTTAAAATCCTTCTTCTCACATACAAATCCCTTCATGATCAAGCTCCTTCATACCTCAAAGACCTCATAGTACCATATTATCCCAATAGACCACTTCGCTCTCAGAGTGCAGGTCTACTTGTGGTTCCCAGAGTTCTCAAAAGCAGAATGGGAGGCAGAGCCTTTAGCTATCAAGCTCCTCTCCTGTGGAACCAGCTCCCAGCCTGGGTTCAGGAGGTAGACACTCTCTGTACTTTTAAGGCTGGACTTAAAACCTTCCTCTTTGACAAAGCTTATAGCTAGGGCTGGCTTCAGGCAACCCTGAACCATCCCTTAGTTATGCTGCTATAGGCCTTGACTGCCTGAGGACTTCCCATCATGCATCAAGCTCCTCTTCTCTCCTCTATCCACTCACCCCAACCAGTTGAGGCAGATGGCCGCCCAAACTGAGCCCGGTTCTGCTGGAGGTTTTTTCTTCTTTTAAAGGGAGCTTTTCCTCTCCACTGTCGCCAAGTGCTGCTCATTAGAAATTTGTTGGATTTTTGTAAAGTGGCTTGAGATGATTGTATTGTCATAGACTGAATTGAATCAAATTAAAAGGTAGCAATCTTAACACAAAGAAGGTAAAATATGATGCACGTGGGATATTGACAAGAATAACATCTGATAAAAAATAAAAAAATACATTGGCTTGTCAGGATATTCTTGAACCTCATTATAAATGAATCAGGCAGACAGTGAGCAATGACTAAACCAATGTTGGGTATAAGAGTAGGCTGAAGCAAGGAAAGAGACTGATTAGCATCAAGTTGTTTAGAAACCTTTATTATAAGAAAGGTGTGGGTCATTGGTCTATAGTGACCAATGTCTGAGTTTGATTCCACCCAGGCAACTCCCAATTGCATGTCACCCCCTCTCTCACCTGCCTCTCACCTGAATAGTTCACAGTTAATGTGAACTATTCATTCAAAACTGAAGAAAAATAAGATAAATTAGATTAAAAATGACATTTTAGATAGATACTGTTTATTGTCATACATTTTCCCTTTGTCTATCCTATCATTACAAAAATACAATGCACTAGATACATTATCAAGAAAATAGGCATCATACACTAATTATGTCAAGCATGTAAATCAATGCTGCTTATGAAAATTAAAGGGTTGTGCAAAAAGTTTCCTCCAAACATAGCAAATATGTAAACAGTTTTTCCTTGTAGCTCTCAATACTTATATAATCCTAATGTGCTTGCCAGTCTGCTGCTCTTGTAAGGCCACAGAGTTTCAACACATTTGGCAATGTGTCTGTCACAATTGGTCTGGCAGGTCTGGGATCTGTCTAGGCAGGAATAATGAGGACTATCACATGAAAATTATTCATAGAAATACTATAAGTAATCATTTATAACGATGATTGCTTTATTTAATGTGTGGTATTTAATCTTGTATAATAATTTTAGTAGCTATGAATTAAGTGGGATAATACACATTGTGCAGTTATGCACTTCAGACACTCCACACTGACAGCCCTACATGAAGAACTGAGCCAGCAGGTTGGCCGCACCCAGCAGGATCAGAAAACTGTGGAACAGAGCTGATGGCCAGCGGAGTGCCCCCTGTCTTCTCAGAGAGATCATGTGGACTAGAGCGGGAAAGACAAATACTAAAGCCAAGCTGCATGTAGCTCCAGAAAACCTGCAAGGGGAGTCAGAGTTAACAATCAGCATCAAAGTCCGTCCAACTGATTTTGTTACATCCAGATTATTTTACTGCTTAATGATCTTCCAGGCTCAATCACATGAAACAAGTCTATTATGTAAGCAGAAGTTTGAAGAAAACAAGACAAATGTTCATTTTATATGTTTTGCAATTTATTTTAGCTTGCTGAAACTTCCTTATACAGTTTATAATACCTTTTGCTGACCGACTGTCTGCTCACGTTGGAAGTTTTCTGGGAGTTAAATACAACCCAACGAGCTTTTAATGACTTCTATGCCACGTCGCCTTGTCATGGGTCGACAGACTGGATTTATGTCTTGGCCCTGGTTACAAAAGACCTTACGGATTATGCTCGGATTAATACTGCGGCCCTTAAGGCCTTTTGAGCTTTCGCTGTGGATTCTCGTCAGATTTGCTTCCTGTTTGCCATTTACCTAAATTGCTCAAACACCGCATTCCACTCCACTGCGGAAAAAACTACAGGGCGGTGTCAACTGGGATTCTCTTCGTCCTTTATCAAAGATTGCTTCTCATGACCGCTTACTCTGGGAAATGGATTTATCAATACCCTTGCTCTGCGCCCTGATCTATAGAGCGCCGAGATCATAAAAGGATATTCTAACTCTCAGATTTTCTAGCTATCTTGGCCACAAAAGCTGAAAACGTCCTGCTTTTTGGTGATTTTAATGTCCATGTGTGTTGCCCTCAAAAACCACTTGTAAGAGAATTCACTCAACTTTTAGATTCCATTAACCTTACACAATTAATTACTGGTCCTACACATAAGCAGAGCCATACACTTGATCTTGTCATGTCTTTAGGCTTTCCTTTAGCAAATATCAAGATCTGCGATGCTGGCTTGTCTGATCATCTGCCAATAACCTTTGACTGTCCTATTGTCATTCCAGGAAGCTCAAATCCAGAAAACAGCCCTGGTTTAACAGAGAAATGTGTGCCTTGAGGGAGTGTAGAAGGGCAGAAAGAAAATGGAAAAGAACAATCTACAAGTCTCTTATCAACTACTGCAAAATTTGCTGGCCAATTTTCCTGAGACCTTTTGCACCCTTTTAAATAGACTTAAATCTGAAGTTGGTATTTGTGACTCAGCCTTAGAGTGGTTTGAATCTTATTTTACTGAGAGGATTTTCTCTGTGGTATTAGTCCAGTTCTACTCATTACCTGCCACTGTTACCAGTGGAGTACCTCAGGGCTCCATTCTGGGCCTGATTTTATTTGCTTTGTATATGCTCCCCCTTCATTCTATCTTTGAGTACCATAGGGTCCCATATCACATCTATGCCAATGACCCCAAAGTCCTTATTTGATTTAATTTCTTGCATAAATGACATCAAAAGTTGGTTGGGTGACAACTTTCTTCAGTTAAATGAGAGCAAGACTGAAGTCATTTTCTTTGGCTACCCTCAACTGGTTGACACCTTGGCACCTGATCTTGGACCCTTACAAGAAAACATTAGTACTTAGGTAAAGAACCTGGGTGTTGTCCTTGACTCATATCTAAAATTTGATAACCAAATAAACTCTGGTGTCAGAGCCAGTATTTTCCAGCTTTGGGGCTTACGCAAACTGAAATCATTTTATCTTCTAGTGACTTAGAGACAGCCATTCACGCCTTTCTTTCAACAAAACTCAATTACTGCAATGCCCTATACGCTGGTATTAACCAGTTTTCCATTTCACGTTTGCAACTCGTGCAAAATGCTGCAGCTCACTTCCTTACGGGGAAGAAAAAGAGGGAGCATATTACTCCTACCCCAGTCAAATTCAGAATTCAGATTAAGGTTTTGACTCTTGTATTTAAAGCCTTGCATGGTCTGACACCAGTTTATTTCTCAGACCTTATTTGTTCATACTCGCCTCGGAGAGCCCTCATATCTTCATCCAATAATCTGTTGACTGAAATCTAAAGGCGAGAGAGCCTTCTCTGTATTAGCCCCCAAGCTGTGGAATTCATTACCTCAGTCTGTTCTCACCATCTTTATGTGCATTTAAAACATCATTGAAAATGTATATTTTTTCTCAGGTTCAATTATAAACCCTTGGATATGCTGGTTTCTGCGAGCAAGTTTTAATTTCATAGTTTTAATTTTTTATATTTTCAGCCTCTTTTCAGTTTCAGCTTCCTGACTAGGATATTCAGAGCATCCAGGTATTTATTTAATCCACTTTTCTGTCTGTGCAGTGTTTCCTGTGCCACTAGCTGGCACACAACAGCAGAAGCAGAATACTTCCACCCCCATACTTAACTGTTAGCAAGTAGTTTTTTTTCATCAAATGCTGCTCCATTTTTCTCCAAACACACCTTTAAAGACTGTGGTCAAAAAGTTCAACTGAACTTGACTTATCCAGATGTTTCTTTGCAGATTTCAGACATTGACTTTTGTGATGAGTGCTCAAGTAAGATTCCCATGTAGACCCTTGTTTGTGCATCATAACTGCACTTTTGATGTTTTAAATGATCATAGTTTCATTGTGCAGCGACAACAAGCCTATAAAGCACACAACCGAGTCCAAGTATCAGGAGAAACCTGTGCAGGTCAAACCAACCTGCTGCAAATACTGATTAGATTTAGGTTTAGTTCGCTTTACTACATTTTGGATGAAGTTAACTGATAAATAAATAAATGATATAAATGTTGTTCCTAGGACTGCGCTCTTATGGACAGAGATCCCAGATGTTATTTTTCTTGATTTTACAGTTTTAGCCATTGATTTAATTTCTAATTCCATACTCTTAGTTATTTTAATATGCAGCACTTTGGTATGCATTCATTGCTTAAAGTTGCTATATAAATAAATTTGACCTTGACCCTTGTTATACACACAGAATATTTAAGATCCACCCACAGTTTTTCACTGATAATCGAATCAGGGGATGTTATAGATATAAGTAGTTCATAGTGGATGTAGATTTTTGCTTTGGATCAATGAAGATAGCTTCTTTTCAGTTTCAGCTTCCTGACTAGGATATTTACAGATGTTGGATCTGTTTGGGGGTCACAGCCCCAAATGTTCGGATTACCACAATCTTACCTTACCACAAGCACTGTCCCACCCTCTACATCTTTTCCACACGCCCACACGCGCGCGCATGCGCACACACACACACACACACACACACACACACTTTTTTTTTTTTTATACCGTATGATGGATCCAATATTGGGATAAAACCTGGCCACCAGGACACCCGCTCCAACAATTAAAATGTTCAGTGCCAGAACGTGGAGGAAACTGAAGAGACAAATGAAAACTTATGATCATGCATGCTGAAAGTTTGCTGACATACTGCACAGAAGACTGAAAAAAAACTGTTAGAGGTCGTCTGTGACTGTTTCAAATTCTGAATTCCAGCAAACTGTGTCTTTATAAAAGCCAAATTTCTAATATTATGTTTTTTTCTTTGGCTGACCTGTTTTGATGTTACAGCTTTTTTCATATTTAATGCTTTTCATGTGATAGACTTTGTATCTTCTGTAAATGCCGATTACACAATTACCACTGCATAAACATTAGAATTATAAACATCACATATACATTTTAGAATATCAACATGTTATTAAATAATACTGCATGGTTAAATATCTGTCTAGAACAATATACAGTGCATCTCTCTGTTATCTCTGTCAAACACCTCAAACATATCTGGATAATCAGACAACATTCCCTGACTCTGAAATTAAAATACTGTGTGTTAAAATACACACATCACATTATAAGTTGATAATGCTAAAGCAAACAATTATCTATCTGCTCATCAAAAAGACACAGAGCAACATGAATTACCTGGAAGTTTTAGTGTCTACCTAATAAATCTAGGTGCAGTACCCACTCATGTTGCAGCTAAATATCTAAAAGCTCCTCTATGTTCACCAGGTGGTGTCTAACTGTGCCTGTCCTCTGTTTGCTGCTCAGTATCTGGTGTGCAGTGGCTTTTAGAGCTTTTCGTGTGAAAATAGCCACTTCCAGCTGTGGCCCAAAATGATCTATGAGAGCAGTGCAAATGAACCAAAACAGTAATTTTGTGGTCCGGACACTACACGATGAGCTAATACTCACCGTAAAGCTCTGTGAAGCTGAGAGAGCCTGCAAACCTTTAAACGGTTAACTATTTTCTGAAGGTTCATATTGAATATTTTCCATATTATGTTGACACTACCATCATTAAACTATCAATTATAGACATTGCCTATAAAAATGACATATATAGTATAAAGACAAACCTGTCAGTGCCCTCTGGCTAATACAGAGACATGACAAAAAGAAAGTACACCCTCTTTCAGTGAAAAGATTTTACATATCAGGACATACCAAAAATCATTTGGTCCTCTACAAGATCTTAAAATTAGGTAAGATGATGACCAACAGCACATGACACATTGCGCAGTGTCATTATTTATTTGATAACAACAAAGCCAAAATAAAGAAAATGTAGACATCGCTGTTTGAAATAACTAGTGTTAGATGATTACAAATCGTGCCCAGTCAATATTATTTCATTTGGCAGAGACCAAGCCACTTGCAGCAAATAGTCTGAAAGTCAGAACTGTGAGTGATCATGTTGCTCTATAACTGCTGGATGTGGAAATTTAACTTAAATGCCAATGATATGTAAATTATGTATTCTCAGCAACAACAATCAGTCACTGCACAGCTATTAATTATTTAATTGAATCCTTTCACAGACATACCAAGATAAAGGCAGCAATGATAATGTCCTTTAGTAATTACCTTGGATAATGGTTTCCAAAGATCTGGCCCATCACCTGGACACGCACCAGGTATCCTAGCAGGGGGTAGACCGTGATCATCTGGAACAACAGGAGTGTCCGAGCCACAAACACCAACACATCATTGCTGGGGAAGTTATCTAAGAAGTTCTGCAGGAGAGAAGAAAGTGGAGGTTTGCAATGTTCATTGGACTACTCTATAGGGACTCTACAGTACGGTTGCTGCTAAGAATATCACTGTAAAGCCTTTTGTTTAGCAGTTTGTGGCTGTTCTCCAATGTCAGAGACCAAGACAGCAGAATGATGACACAATGTCGTGCATACCATGTGCCATGGTGGCAGAACATTAAAAAAAACAAAGTCAAATGGAAATCTTACTGGTTCAATGCAGTCTTTGGAGAGAGGTGGGGAGGGGAAGGAAGCAAAGATCAACACTCCCACATACAGATAGGTCAGCCCTACGAGAAGATAAGCCACAGACAGGTCCCGCACCTGGAAACAAACATTTATCTTAACCTCAGCATCATGTTGAATGTTACTAACCTTGTGCTCTCTCTCTCCCCTAGTTTGTGCTCTCTCCCTCCCTCTCTCTCTCTCTCTCTCTCTCTGTACCTTCTGCAGGTGTCCCTGGTCCTGGAGCTGTATATTGCTGATGTGCAGTTACTGGCCCCACCAACTTGCAGTGTCTATTTGTTGTTTATTGTTGCTGTTCTTTTCTCTCTGCTCTATCCACTCACCCCAACCGGTCGAGGCAGATGGCCGCCCAAACTGAGCCTGGTTCTGCTGGAGGTTTTTTCTTCCGTTAAAGGGAGTTTTTTCCTCTCCACTGTCGCCAAGTGCTTGCTCATAAGGGAATTGTTGGGTTTTTAGTTTTTGTTTTTGTAAAGTGCCTTGAGATGATTTGTATTGTGATTTGGCACTATACAAATAAAATTGAATTGAATTGAATTGAATGTTATGTAGCCTTTCCTTTCCTAGTCTTTCCTTGTCTTCAGTAAACGGATGATGACTCATGCAATTCAGTCAAAAAAATAACAACAATGACAACAGTGGAATGCATGTTTTGCAATGCGTAAGCAGAGGTACTTGAGTGAACATTGTTCTTACATTGTTCTTCTGGTCTCTGTTGTTCTTCATTAATGTGATGATGCAGTTGTGAATGAAGAAGGCCAGAGTGAGGACACCAGTCAGCTGAGGGAAGAGCACTCTGAACTCTGCAAGAACAAGACAGAAATGAAGCATGAACATCTAAATCCACTGCAGCTGCACTGTCCATTGCCTCCCATAGTCAGACTGCATTCAAATATACAGTAGCAACATTCTGACTGTGACACTATGAGATATATGCAAGTAATAACATCTTTGCCCTAAACTTGCATTAAAGGAAAGTTGACCAAGATAAAAAGGATCATCATCAATGGGCAGAGTAAATTTCTAACCAATTCTCTAACCAAGATCAAAAGTGAAGACACTGTATTGGAAAAACAGTTAACTAGACTATCGCAGGTAGATTAATCTGAGGTGCTATGGAAAGAAAGCAGTGTTCAAATCTGCAGGAAGTTTACCTGGAACATAGATCTGGGTTGAATCAAACCAGTGGAATTCCAGGTGGAAGCCAAGGCGGACAGCTTTAAAAGTGACCAGCACAATCAAGTATACCACCGATATGGTGCCTGGACAAGATGGAACAATGCAACAATATATGGATGAGTGAAGCATAACACAGCATCAGCAACAGAAAGGAAATTCCACAAGCAGAGGGCTGTTCAGAACTTCAACTATAGCCCTGAACTTGAGTTGACCAACACAGAGAAAACTTGTAGCTTTTGGTTCCAGAAACAGCTGTTTAAAGTAAGTTATTGCAAAAAGGAATCACTAGTGAAGCTGCAGTACTACAATTAACCACAACAACAGCCAACAGGTAAAGAAACAGGCAGAGATCTGGCGGAGCCATAAATACGCGTAAACATTACATTTATCTCAGACTCAGAAAAGTAACAGTAAGTTAAGTTTAGGCAGTTTAGTCTGCCGTCTCATCATGTACCAGACTTGCATTGCGGAATGAATGATTAAATGCTGAAATCGTCTTTCATATTAGACGATAAACATGATAGATATTTATTCGGCTGCAACCTGATGGGGACAATATGCCTTTTGGCAGCAGAGGATGAAATCAAACAGAAGTTTATTTACAGTATAGACCCATGACTGCAACATATAGCCTGCCTCAGCAGTCTAAATGTGTCTAAAACTTAATGATGGTATTTCACCATGTGGTGAATTTAATATAGCAACTGAGATGCTGTTAAAACAGCCTAACCTTTACAGCTGTTCCACAATCATCCTCACATATCCAAATTATCTCAAATCCATGTGAACTATGTGAACATTGTTCCACAGTAAATGACTCAGAATTAAAGTCCTGTCTGTTTCTGGACTGTACACTCAGGGTTTTCCCCAGCTCAGAGTTAACTCACTCAGTTTACACCAAACGTGTTTGCAGGAATACTCTTAACACATCAAACCAGACTACTGCGTATCCTCGATGAGTGGGCAGAGTTAGCTATTCGAATACGTCATACATCTGCAGTCATTTATTAGGTTTTTCTAAAGTGAAATACCTTTGGACTAAGTAAAGGGTGTTTCAGCCATAAATCAACAACTACAGTACCTGGCTGTCAAATATGACCATTAAAGAGCTAGAGGAGATCACTAGTATAGTTTTAGTGCTGTTCCTCCCTGTCACTGCAGATATTTTACAAGTTAA
Source organism: Mastacembelus armatus (assembly GCF_900324485.2). NCBI lineage: Eukaryota > Metazoa > Chordata > Actinopteri > Synbranchiformes > Mastacembelidae > Mastacembelus > Mastacembelus armatus. The sequence continues at coordinate 1,850,017 of NC_046644.1, read as the reverse complement.
CTGTAAATAGTGTTGAGTTTCAAAACACCCACAATGAGTTAGACAGACAAGCTGGTGACTGATGTTTTGTCCCAAGAATGGCAATATACAAGTTTTGACCTGACCTTAATCTGACTTATCTCTGACACTGTTATCCACTCTTCAGATCATTCTAAAGAGTGGATAACAGTGTCAGAGATAAGTACCTGAACCAGAATAAGCACCTGTCTTACCCAGGAAGGTGAACCTTGCAAAGAAGGAGGCTGAGCGAAAACAGAGCAGAGGCAACAGCAGGGTGATCAGGTAGAAGGGGATTGTGCTGGTTTTGCTCCAAAAGTGATGAAAATCAGAAGCATCATTTCCATTGTTCACAAGGTAACGGGTGCTGATGGTGCAGTTGCCTTCAGGGTCAGTGTTTGGGTATGGACAGATGACTGGTGAACAAGTTTAGGATGCAATAAAAACTCTATGAACAGTTACAACACCATTTTTTTATTAGCAAGTGGCAAGTATTGGACAATAAACAAAGATTAAATATTCCAGGTTAGACACTATTAAACAAATGCATGGGCTCTTAAACTATATTGCTGAACTTTGTTATCTCATGCATCCTGTTCCAGGTTAGCTATTTTCTGTCCACAGATTAGTAAACAAGTTCAATTTAGTGTGGCTCTGGACATCCCAGGCCAATCTCTGAGAGAAACCTGGTGGAGTTGCAGGTCACCAGTCCAAAATAGTGGCATTAGTTCTATCTTTGTAAATTTAAGACCAAATTCTCACTAAGTGGCTACAACACATTTCAGATGAAGGTAGGACAGTGGAAAGTGACTCACCTTTATCGGATCCGTTGGTTCCAAAAGCTGAATCTGATGTGTTGACATTGTGGGCATAGTCTGCAGACAAGTCAAAGTAAAAGCTCTCACTGCACATTTTAGAGGTGTGGCTGCTATTAATTTACCATGTTACCTAAACTAGTGCACCAGCCATACAAACTATCACACACTACATATAATTCAGTATGTATGCATTTACAGTTTGTATTTATATATTATATTTGCAGAACAAACAGATAATTTATGAATTAACAGCTTTGGACACATAACCCAGCTAGCTAACACTTAAAGTAGTCGACCAAAAGTAAGTAAAAGTTTCATTTTAAAACTTAACTTGTTCTGCAGGACTCAGTGAATGTTAAGTCAGAGGTTTGTGAAATATGCTTTTTTTTTTGACACGTCATGTTGCATTTAACACACATCAGTCGCTGCTTTAACAAACCACTGAATGGAACTGTGGTGCCTCTTCCTGGAACTGAGAGAAGCACTATGACTTACTGTAAATGAATTGTCCAGTGTTGAAGAGGAAGTTGGACATGAGGACCCAGTAAACCACCATGGCTCCGATAAGTGATACCATTGAGAAAATCAAGCTGGACCACTGACCAAACCTGCCAAAGTAGTGCCTACAAACATCAGGAAATTCCCAGTCGGACGTGTCCACGTTGGCTGGATTGGACACAGAGAAGGGATACAGCACTGAATATCTGGCCCTTGATAAAAAGCCAGGGCTGTGAACATAAATTTCCCAAGTCCATTTAAAACGAGAAACATCTCATCAGTGAGCCAGAGTTCTGTGGTTAAGGGACCTCTTTAACACATGGATGACTGCCTCTTGACTGCCTCCAGACAAATATGAACAAACTTAAAATATTTATATCTGCAGCAACACTATTATGCCATTAAATTATCTAGCAGATTTGTAAGCCTCTCTGCTGAGGAATGTTGAGATAAAAACATTACAAAAAAGACTACAATTTTATGTATCCATCCATCATCTATACCCACTTATGCCTTAACCAGGGTCATTGGGATCAGCTGGAGCCCGTTACAATTTTATTTGAAATTAATTGAAGAAATGAATATTTAGGTTGGTAGTTATTATTTTAAGAAGAAAAATGACTTCAGCTTCTCCCCTTTCCTACTCTATTTGTAAGTCATATGTGGTTATTTGTTTGTACTGTGTGTATGTGCCAGGGAGGAATCAAAATACCACTCCTGTGGAAACATGCAGACAGACACACATCACAAACACCTACCAGAGGTTATTAATGATATCTGATGAAAGTCAAATACCACCAATAATCACAAATTTGTCATCAGAAAAAAACTTGACCTACAAGCAGGTACAGTATACTGGGGATACAAGCACCAGACAAACTGGCTTACCTTTGCCAGCAGAGGGTGCCAAATTGTTTTCTTCCTTTTCATGAAAGAGGAAATAAGTCATGCCTGTGCAGACATTGCTGACAGCATCATCACTGACATGTGTCACGGTTTATTCCATGTCCATACTTGATTTGTTGCTCACAGAGGCATTGCTTGTAAGTACTATCATGCTGTGACAGCATTGTAGATGGTTATCTAGATGGTTGTGAGCATCTATATGTTTCAGTTGATGACATTTTGTGTTGGCAATACAGCAGCACAGAAGCTAAACTCAGCATAGCGATAGCCTTTGTTAGTCTCTTGTGCGCAGCAACTTTTTTTTTATGCGAGTTGTTTGGAATGTACTTTAATAATTATACTGTAGTATTATCTGAATTTTCCTTTTTTCTGAGGGACATGTTATTTTCTTTTCAGTTTCATTCCTTATGGGCATGCGAAGCAAGCATCTTAATAAAGAGACAATACTGTCATTGGTCCAGGAGCTTCTCTGTCTGCAAAGCTGTGTTTGACACAACAGCCAGTCTGTCTTCCGCAGCAATATCAAGCAGATGCTCACAGTCTTGTCAAACATGTCTCACCTGCAAGATGAGATGTGGTCTCAGTCAGTCCGATCCCACATGTCACAATTATCAAAGTGCTTCAGTAAGTCATTGGCCAGTATGGCTGGGGTCAATGCACAGGCCAAAGTGGAGGCAGCTCAAGCCAGAGCAATATTCGTTCAAAAGGAAATTGAAATGAGCGTCAAGAAAACAGAACTCAAAGTGGAAGAGACACATTTGGAGGCTACACTAGAAGCACTCCATCAGTAATGCGAGGCAGAAGCAGCCCTCACTGAAGGTCCTGTGTATGAAGTCCTGTGCACTCTCGCTCAGGCTCACCACCCTATAGAACGCACTCAAGATGATGTGAGAGACAAGTCTCTCAAATATGAAAAATGAACGTTGAGTGACAAGGCGAAGCCTAATGAAACACCAGTATGCTCAACATTCCTTCCACTTCAACAGGAAGTTGAAAAATCTGATCTGACGATAGTACTGGACCCAGTGATACATCGCTTCCTATGAACCACAGGAAGGACAGATTCTTTCAAAAACCTCATTGGCATGCAGCACCTGAACTTCTACCAAGCATTGGGCCTCAGACTTCGTGCTCCACCTCTCCCCTAGTTTGTGCTCTCTCCCACTCTCTGTACCTTCTGCAGGTGTCCCTGGTCCTGGAGCTGTATATCACTGATGTGCAGTTACTGGTCCCACCAACCCTCAGTGTCTATTTGTTGTTTATTGTTGCTGTTCTTTTCTCTCTGCTCTATCCACTCACCCCAACCGGTCGAGGCAGGTGGCCGCCCAAACTGCTGGAGGTTTATTCTTCTGTTAAAGGGAGTTTTTCCTCTCCACTGTCACCAAGTGCTGCTCATAAGGGATTTGTTAGGTTTTTTATTTTTTGTAAAGTGATGTGAAAGATGGTTGAATTGTGATTTGGTGCTATACAAATAAAACTGAATTGAATGTAATATTTTTTAATGAGATGAAGAGGGTCAAATATCTATTCCTGAAAGAGTCAGACATTATTTGATAGCAACAGTAGTTTAAAGGTACATTGTGAAGTAGCACCACAGGGCAATGCTTTTATAAATGAGTGCTAGTACTTTGTTTTTCTTGTTTGGCTATAATTCTTGTCACGTTTCACTGTTATATGCATTTTCAATATCAAACCTTTTATGGCCCTGCATTCACTTGCCTGTGTCACACTGCTTTTATAATGTATATTCATTGCTGACAAACTGTGTCAAGTCTGTGTGTTTAGACTGACCCACTACTGAAACATTCTATACATGCACCAAATCATAAAGCTATACCACCTTCGATAAAAATGAAAACATATCAACCTACTCTCACACCATAGGTGAGACACACTAATTGCCCATACAATATCAGCAAAATATAATAAATCCATAGTGATACCCCCTGATGAGACTCCCTCCACACACAGTACACAATAAAAGACGCATGGCCTTGGCTAGGACCCTCTATCAATGATACAGAGCTGAGCAGAGGGCAGACTTCACAAACAGTAATGAAAACCACAGCTGGCTCATCCTTTCAAAGTCATCACTGTTCTAGACTAATAGACAATACGGAAGCAAAGCAAAGGTCATGAGGTCACCAAGATCGATAGGTGTTCCGTAGGTATTGACCTACTGGGAAAATAAATTGATACCGCAAATCTATTATTCTGCTAATGGGTAAGATAATTCCACTTCTTCCCAGTACAGTTGCTCTTATTTGAAGAATTTTCTAGAGATGAATATGGGCATCACATATCCTGACACCAACACTAAAATTTATACCAATTAGGAGAGCAAAGTCTGATTATTAGCAGGAATAACATGTAAAGTGTTGCCGGACTTACGTATTGCTTTCGGTGATTTGAGGACGATGTAACAACAGTAGAGCATCAGCAGACCAATAAGGATGAGAATGAGGATCCCCAGAGTGAAACCGGCCTAAAACATACAAAGACAACACTGCCCTGCAATTTTCCGTTTTTGACCTTAAAGCAACTTTAACGCACACACATACTGCAAATCTGAATTCCAAAAGGAACTGGGCTCAAAACCATTTAATATATGGCTTTAAACAAAGCAAATCACCTGCTTTATACCCCAAGGCATGCTCAGTATAGATGTGCCCATCATTGTGTTCCATATAGCGAATCTGTAAGGAGACATGAGAAGGGTAATAACCAATGTTGTCAGAATGAATGATGAGAGGAGAAAACTGAGTGATGCTGACAGGGCTTACATGGTGATGATACTGGGGTTTTTAGAGGACTGGTCATTGCCTGTCACCTTAAAGGCTATCCCCAGTGGGCTGTAGATGTAGATTTCCTCTGGTGGTGGGATCACATGGTTTGGAGGACTCTGGAAGAAAAAAAAAAAAAGATGGAAGTCACAATAGAAGTATATTATTTAACATAAAACAGAGGCAATAACATGGCCTGGAATACAGTATATTAACACAAATTAGAAACTTCTGCAGTACTTAACACTCTGATAAATATCTCATGACAAGAAAATTTGCACATGTGGTTATTAAAAGTAGGTTAGTAATCAGCAATAAACAGATTAATAATTTGTTGCAGCGCATCACTATACAATGGTCACAGGTTACTCCTACTCAGTGAATTAATCTTGAGTTGGGGGAAACAGTCTTCAGTTCCACGAACAGAACAGAGTCCTAGAAAGTGACGAGTCATTAGAAAAGTGACTCAGAGTTTCTGACTCTGCCTGACACAATCTTTCATCTCTTCATTCATACAAACTGTGTCAAAGTATATATCAGCGCACATTCATCTGAACAAGTCAGGAGAGAATGAAAATCCTGGGTAGATATTAGTTTGTTACCTGAGCCCGGTCTTTATCTAACATTAGTGCCTTTATACTTTTATTTAATCTGAACGAATGTGATCACAGCATCAAGCAGAGAAAATATCTAGTGCCTGCAAAACAGGCTATACATAAGTGATATGCCACACTATTGTGTGATGTGTAAATACAGGCCCTCAGAATTTGTGCCCAAGGACCATGGTCATGATACTCAGCTAATTAGGCAGTGGCTGTGCCTACCAGCAGTCTGTCAGAAGAGCCCATCAGTCTGCTGTAGTAATGCAATCTGCTGTTGAGGATGGCAGCTTCAACAGAGACTCTCTCTTGGGGGTCATCTTCTACTATATTCCTGGGTTCTACATGGAAAGGCCTAGAAGAACCAGACACAAATCAATGTCACTTTTTGTCATCAAAAACCAAAGGATTTAGGGATGTAAATCACTCTAGGACAAGTCAAATAAGCTCCATTTATTGTGAACATTAAACAGTTCAGACTAAACATAAAATATGTATTTGACTTGTTGGAACAGAGTGTTGTGTATGATGATTTATGTGCTAGAAAGCTAGTCAGTCACTGTGAAATACCTAACTGGATTAAAATTTACATACACATGCAACTAATGGAGTTGGGAATGATGCTAGGGTGGTGTCAAAGACATACACATCTTATTTCTAAGTATTTGCTTGTCAAGTGAGTTCCAGGAAGCCTAACTTGTTTGTTATCTAGCAAAGAAAAGCATGCAGCTGACAGGACCCACAGTCAATCCAAAAACACAAAAAGCAAGGCAAGTTTATTTGTATAGCACAATTCATACATGGAGTAATTCAAAGTGCTTTACAGAAATAAAAGACAGGTTAAAAGTGCCTAGGCCAAAATTAAAAAAAAAAAAAAAAAAAAAAAAAAAAAACAGTAAACAGAATAGAAATTAACTTAAAATGAAATTAAAAGAGAATGAGTGTAGATATACTGCACTAAAAAGAAAAGTTTTTAGCTTGGACTTAAACACTGTCAGAGATGACGCTTGTCTAACATCATCAGGAAGACTATTCCAGATTTTAGCTGCATAAAACTGAAACTCTTCTTTTCCCTTTTTAGTCCTGACTCTGGGCACAAGCAAAAGGCCTGTCCCTGATGTTCTCAGAGTCCGATATGGTTCATATGGCACCAACATATCAGAGATGTACTGTAGTGCTGAGCCATGAAGAGACTTATATACAAGCAGTGCTGGTTTAAAGTCTATTCTCTGAGTGACAGGAAGCCAGTGCAGAGATCTGAGAACAGGAGTAATGTGGTTGTACTTCTTGGTTCTAGTCAGGACCCGAGCAGCAGCGTTCTGGATGTACTGCAGCTGCCTTACAACTCGTTTTGAGAGCCCTGTGAGCAGGCCGTTACAGTAATCTAACCTGCTGGAGATAAATGCATGGATGAGTCTTTCCAAGTCTGGTTCAGACATGATCCCCTTGATTCTGGCAATGTTTTTGAGACGATAAAATGCTGATGTAATTGATTTAATGTGGCTGTTCAAATTCAAGTCTGAGTCCATGATTACCCATAGATTTCTAACCTGATTTTTAGATTTTAAAGAAAGAGACTCAAGGTGACTGCTGACAGTTTCTCTTTGTTTCTGTATATTTAGAGAAAGTTATTTTGCATCCACACAGTGATCTGTTCAATGCAGTGACACAGTGAATCGACTGGTCCATACTCACCTGCTGTGAGTGATATGTAAATCTGACTGTTATCTGCGTAGTTATGGTGGGACACATTGTTGCTGCATATTAACTGGCCTAAAGGAAATAAGTAAAGATTGAACAAAGGGGGTCCCAATATGGACCCCTGGGGGACCCCACATGTTAAGGCCATTTGGTCTGAGACACAGTTACCAATTTCCTTTCGTCAAGAAATGACTTAAACAATTTAAGGGCATTTAAGGAAACCTCCATGTGCATGACTTAGGTCTTTCTCTAAAGCAAAATGATGCCTGATTTGTACACATTATACATATTACCACCTTATAACATCCATGTACAGTAAACATGACAAATAAAGATGCATGCATGAGATTAAATTTGACTCGAGCACTGTTCCCCATTTATCAGCCCTCAGACTCATGGAACAGATTCATGATAACCATTCATCACACTATGTGGAACATATGGACATGTCAGGAGATCCTGAATACTACTAATACGATGTCTTTGCAAGCTGGTTCTCTTTTATAATAAAATGAGACAAAAATGTAATTCTTTAGTACCCTCCAGGAACAGTATAAACAATACTGACATAACTAGAAAAAATTAAGAAGTTGTAGAGTCCAGTATTAAGAAGAGTGCTGAATCTGATTCCTCTGTGCAATGGAGCACCACTGTTGTCAAGATGCTGTTAAAGATAATTTGAGCCACATCAAACACATCAGTGAGCTACACTGTACAGACACACACAGACAAACTTTAGTTTTTTTTTTAAATTTAACTTATCTATGGGACAACACAAACCTGCGAGCAGCTGAATCTCCCAGGAGAGAGTTTCTATTTGGTCACACGCACACTAGCACAGTACGGTAAGTACTGCATATTGACTGATGTAGTGTTTCAGTGTAACCTGCCTTTTTGCCTTGATGTCCAGTAGGTCTCTGGAGCCCCTGTGTGAGTAGCTCTCTCCAGTTTGCTCTGAGCTCAGCAGAGGCCTGCAGTCGTCCTCCATGACTCCTCAGCTACAGCCTCTCTGCACTCACCTGACAGTGAGGAAACATGTTGTAAAATATAATCAGAGCTGTCACAGAGCAATAATAAAACATCATTTGTGTGGTACAGTTCACAGTATACATGTGTTGTTTCTGATTTGTGAATGTGTTGGGCTACTTTGCAGGAAGCCATTGACTTCACATGTTTTAAAAAACAACCTTTACAGACTTGAAAACCAGGTAATCCGTAACGGTGAATATTGTGTCTGCTGGAGTATCTGACTCCAGCTCATTTCAAACCTCTCTAAGCTGATTTTCATACAATAAAAACAGATTTGGCCAAACAAACCAGCCCTGGTCAACACTCACTCCTAAAAGAACATTACATAGCCCAAAGTTTGATTAAACACAATTTACAATGCACCAGATTAGATCAATGTCAGCTGAAATAATGAAGGTTTTAAATATCAAACTGCAATATAAAACAAAAACACAATGATTCCTGAATCACATGATTATTAAAAGGATCAGTCGCTTTAGTAAAAATGTTTCGCCAAAGAATAACAGATACTGAAAAAGGTTGGAAGCTTCCTCTGTGTGATCTGTTCATGTTGAAAGCTAAAACACAGACTGGAAGACACAGAATACACAAAGAATCAATTTCTCAGCTTTTAAAGAAAGGTTCCCATTGAGCCACTGGGGCTTTTTCCCTATTACTGCACATTGTATATGTTTGTTTTTAATTTGTACTTTGTACTTGTAAATGTGCAAATGCGTCAGTGACATTTTAGAATTTCAAAATGGCAAAAAAATAAAAATGAAATAGCAAGTCAGTTTCATCATTTCCTGTGTACATCTACATGTATATTTTTCATTTCAGTATGTGCACCTTATAAAAATATAAAATAAAAGGCATTTTAATGCATTTAATGTTATGCACTTCTTGAAAATGTCATTTGGCAAAACAGAACCATTTTTCATATGATATTAAATTTAATGCCAATTATACAGTCATAAATAATGCAAAATGCAAGTGTTGATTTACAAGTAATTCATAGCCACTTGCAGAATTTCCACACTTTAACTACAAATATTGATTTTTTTGGCTTTTAAGGTTAATCAATGTCATTTGTCAACATTTGTTCCAAAACTTTTCCACTAGAGAGGTAAAATACTTTGAAATCATATAAAACTTCATAATGTGTTAAGTTTCCTTCTTTATTTTCATTATTTATGTCAATTAATGCAATATTTTATACATTTCCCAGAAATTACAGTGTCTTACTATATGACACAATTTCTGTTAGAAAATAGAAAATCAGTTGCTTATGGAAGTAAAAATCTAGGCGTCACGTCACTGACCCAAACAAACCTAACCAGACTAAAGCTGCTCTATAGGTCAAAGATCAGGATTGTCATCTGACCGTAAACCAGCTGGTAAGGATTCAGTGCACCCACTGTCACCCTGAGCAAGTTCACTTTGCAAACCAACCTCCTGTGTCACTAAGTTGGTCCAGTCAGAATCAGCATTATCTACCACTATTGTCCCTGTTTGCTACAGTAATATTAGATATGCTGGAGCCTGACCATTGGTCGGTCACACAAAGCTTGGGAGTCTGAATCATGAATGTATTAAGGATAAGATAGGGTTTAGTGCCATGACACAGTCTCCCACATACACACACACTGTGTAAAGTGGAAACCTGCAAGAAAACCCAAGTATATTGAGTCTGTTGACCTGTGCATATCCAGCATCATTTCAAAAGATATTTTTAAGGGCCTGCTCCACTGGTGCTTATGTCCGTCTCAAACACATGTACAGAGATAACATAGAGCAGGGGTGGGCAACTCTGGTCTGCTTGTTCTCCAACTGTCCTTGGATCAGGTGTGTTCAGCCAATCAGAGGCTGCAAAACCCCAATCCACACCACCCTCATCTGAGATGTCATCTTCCAGCTTCTACAACACGCAAAAATATCTGCTGCAACATGGATGAAAATCTGTGGCCTGACAGACATGAACCTCAGGATGAGAGAACAGACTCCTATGTTGTTTTGTTCTGTAAATGAATCATTCTGAAGGTTTCCTTTGTGTAATGCAGTGCTGTAAAAGTCTTACAGTACAGACTCTGAACTCAGAATGTCTTTCAGTCTTTTGCCCTCACACAGTAATATGGGACTTTGGAAATTGCTCTGCAAGTAAAAAGTGTCACCTAGACAGCTTTCATTGAAAACTAGCTGTTCTGTTGTCAACAGGGCTCAACATTTGGATGGTGCTGCTCGTACGGATGCTGCTCGTACGGATGCTGCTCGTACGGATGGCATAAGGACTCTTCATTCTGAGGGTAGTCTCACTGACACTGACAGACTACACAGCTTACACACTGCTGCAGGTCATCTACTGTGCAGTGTAGTTTGCACACTTTGTTCTGACAAATGCAGGAAGACCGTAAAGGTTCACGTGACGTGGAGAACTGAAAGTGCTGAGTCTGCAACAAACCATGTCTCGCTGAATGAATCCAGCACAAAGCGGTCTAATAACCTTATTCCTCCCCGGTGGCCTCATGCTACTTACCTGATCAGCTGACACGGACTACGTGTCGTCAGTGAACGAGCATTAAATCAGAAGCTGCTTCCTCATGTCCTCACCTCATCCCACGCTCGTCGTGTCCCCGACTGAAGTTGGACCGAAAATTCACAGCTGGAGAGCGGCAGACAGCTGTGAGAGCGGCAGACAGCTGTGAGAGCGGCAGACAGCTGTGAGAGCGGCAGACAGCTGTGAGAGCGGCAGACAGCTGGAGAGCGGCAGACAGCTGTGAGAGCGGCAGACAGCTGTGAGAGCGGCAGACAGCTGTGAGAGCGGCAGACAGCTGTGAGAGCGGCAGACAGCTGTGAGAGCGGCAGCTGGACGCCCCCGGTGCAGAGGAAGTGAATCGGTGAGTGGAGAGTAACTAACACACCTGCCCTGACCGTCTGCTTATTATTGCCGTACCTCTTCCTCCTCTCTAAGGCGGAGGACAAGCAGCTGTGAGTGAAACACCGCCACCTTCCGGACTGGAGTCTGGATCAGACTGTCACCTACACCCTTCTACACTCTCCTATCCAGCTCCATCAGCCCCACACCCAAACTTATACCTGTCTCGTCCTTCTTCTTCTTCTGCATCTGCTGCTGAAGTTTATTGACGTTTGGCAAAAAACTATCGGAGCATTACCACCACCTACCGGTAAAAACTAACCATTTATATTCTCTCACTTGGTCCAAGGTTCTGTTTCCCTGTTTTGAAGTGTATCATTAAGACCCGTGTGTCCAAATCTCAAGACTTCTGCCTCCTCCTGTACTTCTCATCTCTCCTACTTTCCTTTCAGTCTTAGAGAAGCACTGCCCTTTCTTTTCTTCCTACCACTGTTTCTGCCATTTCTCCTTTGCCCTCTGCTTAATACCACTCCTGAACTAGTTAACTGTCTTACCTGTAGCATTAGATTTCATGGTCTCTTTTTACAATCTCCCTTTAACCCAATATGTGCTGGTACCAGTTAACTGCATCATCTGAATTCTGTGTATTAATATTATACAGTAATATTTTCATTAAGATGTCTGATCGACTGTATAAACTGACATCCTATCAATAATCCTTCTTCTTCAGTTTGTGTTTCCTCTTCTTCTTCTGGGGTTTTGCTAAGTCTATTCAGCTGCACTACCGCCCCCTCCTGGAGTGGAATTTGTGTGTCATTTCAGGCGCATATGTAGTTATTGTCACAGAATTAAGCCTCTAGCCTTTAGATAGCAACCCACCAATTTACCAGTTTTCAGTCATCGCTGGATGAATGGGATAAAGCTACACTCATACAATCACTATCAGGCCTGTCAGATGCCATAGGCATTAAGCAAAAGTACAAATTACCACACTAAAATGGCTCTGCAAGAATCAAAGACATGCATTTAAAGACTTTAACATGCATTTAAAGTCCCAAGTAAAAATAAGTACATGCAGAGAAAGTAAAAGAAATGTGCCCCTAATGAGTACATTCTAATTTATCTTTCTGGATTATTATTACTGATGATGGTTTAATGTGGGAGCACCATTAAAATGTTGCACCCTGTCACCAGAGGGTTAATTTTATGTACTTCACAGAGCACAAACTAGGGAAGAGAGAGAGCATGAAGTTAGTGACATTCAATGGTGGAATATACATGTGAGGAGGGAGGAGGGGAGGGAAGGGAGGGGAGGGTTAGGGTAGGGGAGCTCAGTGCACTGATGGTCCTCGGGCAGTCTAGGCCTAGAGCAGCATAACTAAGGGATGGTTCAGGGTTACCTGAAGCCAGCCCTAACTATACACCGTGTCAAAGAGGAAGGTTTTAAGCCTAGCTCTAAAAGTACAGAGTGCCTGCCTCCTGAACCCAGACTGGGAGCTGGTTCCACAGGAGAGGAGCTTGATAGCTAAAGGCTCTGCAACCCATTCTACTTTTGGAAACTCTGGGAACCACAAGTAGACCTGCACTCTGAGAGCGAAGTGCTCTATTGGAATGATATGGTACTATGAGGTCTTTAAGGTATGAAGGCACTTGATCATGAAGGGATTTATATGTGAGAAGAAGGATTTTAAATTCTATTCTGTATTTAACAGGGAGCCAATGAAGAGAAGCTAACATAGGAGAAATATGATCTCTCTTGGTAGTTCCTGTCAGGACTCTGACTGCAGCATTCTGGATTAACTGGAGGCTTTTTATGGAGTTACAGGGACATCCATATAGTAATGCGTTACAGTAATCTAGCCTTGAGGTAACAAATTTTTGAGACAGGATGTTCCTAATTTTGCCAGTATTGCATAAGTGAAACTAGGCAGTTCTAGAGATTTGTTTTATGTGTGAATTAAAGGACATATCTTGGTAAAAATAACTCCAACGATTTTCACAGTAGTGCTAGAGGCCAGGGCTATGCCATCTAAAGTAGCTATATTGTTAGAAAAGCTGTTTCTGAGGTTTGTAGTCGCAAATACAATAACTTCTGTTTTCTATGAATTTAAAAGTAGAAAGTTACTGGTCATCCAGGCCTTTATATCAGTTAGACATGCTTGAAGTCTGGCTAACTGGTTTGTGTTATCAGGTTTCATAGACAGATACAGCTGAGTGTCATCTGCATAGCAGTGGTAATAAATAGAGTGCTTCCTAATAACATTGCCTAAAGGAAGCATATATAAGGTGAACAGAATCGGTCCTAGCACAGAGCCTTGTGGAACACCATAACTAACTTTTGTGCATGTGGAAGGTTCATCATGACCATGAACAAATTGGAATCTGTCCAATAAATAGGATTGGACCCATTTTAATGCTGTTCTACTGATACTAGTCACATGCTCCAATCTCTGTAATAAGATGCTGTGGTTAATAGTGTCAAATGCAGCACTAAGGTCTAGGAGGACAAGTATAGAAACGGGTCCATTATCTGAGGCTAAGAGAAGATCATTGGTGATTTTTAACAGTACTGTTTCTGTACTATGATATGTTCTAAATCCTGATTGAAAATCTTCAAATAGTTCATTGCTGTGTAAGTGGTCTGATTGCTGCTTAGCAACAGCAACTTTTATAACAATGCATCACATTTAATGTGCTCACAGTATTTAAAATTGGAATCTGCAGTGTAATACATGCAGTGACTGGTTCTTGACTGGCTCAGTAATTTCCTGAAAAAGCTGGTGACTGGCATTATTCAGACAGGAGGAAGAAGTGTTATTTGCTGGGGACTACTTTCAGCAGCGGATGAATCCATCTAATGAGTATTTGTGGCAGCAGGATGGTGTTTGTGGGAATCATTTTCATGGTATTAAAGGATCAGGTCACCCAGTGCAACAGCATGGCTTACTGATGAGTTTCTGGACAACATGGAGCTCTATGGAGCCAGGAAGGCGCTCCAGGTTTTGACACATGCAATACTTGTTAGTAGGATACATCCGTTGTTGACATGGATCTGCACATGGAACATAGTTGACAGCCATATCACTAAAATGTTACAAGATGCTTTCCTTTGTGGTGAAAGCTTGGAATTTTAAAGACCATAAATAAACATTTGAGGTGAAGACATCTCTGATGTCATCTCTCAAGATGACTTGAGACATGAAGAACAATATTAACACACCTCATAGAAATAGAGTCTATAGGAAACCCCCACATACAGACCAATACCTGCGATTTGACTCCCATCACCCACTTCAATACAAACTAGGAGTCATCAGGACTTTATGCTACAGAACAAACAACATCCCTACCTCCATGGAGGCCAAGAGAAAGGAGGTCACATATTTAAAGACAGACCTCAAAACCTGTGGCTACCCTAAGTGAACTTTCAACAAGGCAACATCTACATCAGGCAGAAAAGCAAGAGACAGCTGAGCCTAATGATCCACAGAGGAAAAACCTGGTCATTCCCTATGTAGCAGGTGTTTCAGAGAGGCTTAAATGGATTTTTGTGAAACATCAGATACCAGAGGGCAGCATGGTGGCTGAGTGGTTAGCACTGTTGCCTCACAGCAAGAAGGTCGTGGGTTCGCATCCCGGCCTTTCTGTGTGGAGTTTGCATGTTCTCCCTGTGCTTGCGTGGGTTTCCTCCCACAGTCCAAAAACATGCATGTCAGGTTGATTGGTGACTCTAAAATTGCCAGTAGGAGTGAGTGTGTGAGGTTGTGTGTCTATATGTGGCCCTATGATGGACTGGGTGTACCCCTGCCTTCCACCCAAGAGAGAGCTGGGATAGGCTCCAGCAGATCCCCGTGACCCTGGCTTTCAGGAAAAAAGTGGGTATAGAAGATGGATGGATCAGATACCAGTTCACTTCAAACCCACCAACACACTGAGACAGAGACTGGTTCACCCTAAAGACCGGACACCAAAACAAAAGAGGAGCAAAGTAGTGTATGCTGTCCAGTGTAAGGAAGAATGCTCAGAACTCTACATTGGAGAAACCAAACAA
Organism: Mastacembelus armatus; assembly: GCF_900324485.2. Taxonomy (NCBI): domain Eukaryota; kingdom Metazoa; phylum Chordata; class Actinopteri; order Synbranchiformes; family Mastacembelidae; genus Mastacembelus; species Mastacembelus armatus. Next base: position 1,834,784 of record NC_046644.1, on the reverse strand, counting down.
CCACTCAACAGGAGGATGGCCCACCACAGGAGGAGCAGCTCCTCGCGACCACAGTCAGCTGTGCACCTCCATTTAAAGGAAACAGGACACTCTTTTGAAGACAGTGATGTACATATTTTGGACAGAGAAGATAGGTGGATTGAGGGAGGAGTCAGGGAAGCTATCTATGTCCAAGTGGAAAAACCCTCACTTAACAGGGGTGGAGGGCTCAGATTTAACTTGTCTTCAATCTGCCAGGCTGCCCTTTCATCTGTTCCCAGGAATATTAAGGAGCACATCAAATGCCTTCCAGGGAGGACACACTCTTGGTGAATCAGAGGGGTCACATGAGTCTACCATTAGATTGTAACGACCCTCACCCAAGCTCACTTCTTTTGTTCACCTAATGAACCTATTCAGACCAGGTGTGAAGTGAAACTAACCTGAAAGATAAATTGGAGGTTCCATACCAGCTTTCGCTCAAACTGATGGATGGTGAAATGTTTCGACCTAAAAACTAGAAGTCCAGTTGCCATGACTCAACCTCTAGACAACTTCACCTGGACGACTGAGAATCTCCACAGACATAACTCATAGATTTGTTTGGCCCTGAAATTGTTATGAGTTCAGGATCTTCTTTAAGCAAAACTCCAGTGGTAGCAGCACTCACATGCATACAGTACAGTCACAGGCTGATAATAGGTACTGGCTGAAGTCTTAAAATGGAAAACACAGCACTGATAACACTGCGAAACATTTAATGAAAAACATAAATAGAAGATGATCAGTACAACCAATAAACATACAGATTTTTATGATTCAGATTCTTTTTCAGCAAGTCTGCACAAGTTTTCCAAACTCAAACAACTTTGACCCTCCAAAGGTTATATATTGTTTGCTGTCCTATAACTCTGCTACATGTGAAATCATTAAACTCATAAACATTTGAAGAAATAAGAGCACAAATGATTTCATTAGATTGTCTATAGATCTTTTAGACCTTTGACACAAAGGCAGTGTAACTGTAAATAGACATTTTTCTTAAAAATCAAATTCTCTTCATGGCCAACTGAGATACTGTTAGTTTATATCACCTTTATGAGAATGGCCAATTTAAGTTTTGACCCCTCTTGCTCAGGTCTACAAACAGTCTGGTCCTGGTTCTGTTTGCATGAGTGCTGAGGGGGGCAGCTTGAATGACATTTACAGTTAGACTTACCGCTTTGTGATCAGTTGGGCTGTCTGCTAATACTACGCCCTTCCTTTCTAGCCCTCAGTTGGAAAGTGCCTGCTGACAGGACAGAAATACAACCTCCATGTGTTCCAGTGACGTGTCTCAGTAAAAACAGGGAAGAACACGGACGACACTTGAGCTTTCTTTATGTGAGTTAAACTGCTACTTCCCAGAAAACTAACAGTAAATGTGTGTTTGGAGGAAAAACAACAGGGTGAGAGTAACACTGTGTGCTCAGGTTTGCAGACAGCGCTGACATGCTGTCAGGTGCCTGTATCACACTTGCAATACTAACTTGAAGGCCAGTTGCGTTTTAACAAATAGAAAGTTGGAATATCCAAATTTCCAACATCTTTGGGAAGCAGCACTATTTGAGAACAGTAGTAGGACATCAAATTTTTATTCTCTTTTTTCTACTTTTGATAGTTCCTCTTGGCATGCATTCAGTTGGGGTCCATAGAAGCACCTTTATATAATGTAACATAGCACCATTTTTTCACATAGTTTTAATATTATATTAGGACCCAACCATTGGCATGCATACACTCCAAAAGCTTGGTTTTCTTGGTTACCATTTCTAAACGTAGCATCGTTTCAAACGTTACAAGGCAAGTAATGAATATTCATACAGTACGTTACATGTCCAAGATGAACTAATACAGTACACATTAAAGAAAGTGCTAGAGTACAAAACGTTCTTGTTTTTTAAGTCTCACTTTACAGGACTATAGGACACACCAATGTATTACATTACATTTATCGAAATATACACCTTTTCACATTTTATGATTCACTTCAGTTCTTTTTTGAATAATTACCAAACATCTACGTCTCTACATTTCCCATTCCAAAACTCTGATGATGAACAGAAGGCAAAATAGAACAGCAAACCAGAATGTCTTCTTCAGTATACATACATTCACATCACTCTACCTGCACAAGCACAGACATACACAGACACGTTGTCAAGGTGAGTCCCACCTCTTTACGTTGAATGCTCACTGTTGTGAAATGACGGGTTTCATCCAAATATGAAGCAAGAGCCCTGCACAAACTAGTGTTCAGTTGGCTTTGACCAGGAAACTTCTTTTTTCCATTTCTGCTAAAACAAAGCACATGAATCCAAATGAACAGAGATACAGTCAAATTGTAAAAGTGCTTTAAGGCGTCAGGGTTGGAAACATTAGATCTTTGCTAATAGTTCAAGTTGTTTATCAAAGTCCAACATCCTGTAGCCCTCCTCCTATAGCTTCCTATTGGCTGTGCACTGAAAATCACATTTTTTTCACACAACTTAAAAAACAGTACCAGCAGTCTGTATGAATTATTTTTATCGCTTCGAAGTAACAACCCAAAACCTGTCTTTTTAGTATCACACACTTAGCTACTGTTTGTACTTTCCTGAGGGACAAGGAAGAGCAGCTGTGGTCAAACTATGGCTGAATACACTTTGCTTCTTGTTGTGCCTCCATACTCCTGTGATGACTGACAGAAGCACTGTCGGTGTATTCAGCCACGCCTTGGCAACATTATTGGTATTTAGAAATGACAGAGTGTACAGATGGAAACAGCACTACTTCTTTCCTGACACTTGAAATAAAAAAATAAAATTTTAAGTAAGCCTAATCACATTACTATTTTTTCCCACAGCTTCCATCTGTATCTCATGGCCTTCATCACACTCTCTGTACATTACTGGTTTTCAGATAGATTATGTCTGTATAAATAGCCAGTAAAGCTGTATTTTACAGTTCCATGACTTCTGAGTGATTAGTCTAGGAAATTTCCTGTAAAGAATTATGTCATTTGGCACTTCTTATACATGAAATTGAGAATGTATTTTATGTAGGTGTAAGAAGGATGTGTAGGTCACCTACATTCACCTAAAATACTTTATGGTGATGTAAAACTGAAAAGGAGCACACATGAAATGTCACTAACAATCCCTCACTGCACAGAAAAACAGCGTGCACACAAATAAGAAAGTAAAGACTGAAGGTCAGAGTTGAAGCAGGAAGTTAACTGTGACAGATGAGATCGCTCTGTAAAAACTGTTCATTTAACAAAGCATGGGCTTGTTAAGTCAATCTAACACAGAGACTTAGCTTTTAGCAGACTGTAAAATCTTTTGCCCAAACTCTTTCACATTCTGTCTATGCAGCTAATTGCAAAAAGCTCTTTAATATTTTAGCAGTTTTCCCTGCTTGATTTTCTATCTGAACATAGGCCAGAAGATTCTGACTGTGCTGTGTTTGCAGTGAAATGGGGGTAACTGTAGTGGACATACACACCATGCTGTGCTTCTCGGTCCACACAAGCAAAACAACAGAAGTATAGTATGCTTTACAATAACTAAGTAATAATCTAGAGGTTACTGGATTTGTTGATAATAAGATAAAAAAGCAATGCACCACTATGCCTCTTTACTGGAACAAACAGCACAGCATAACAAACATAAACATACTGTAAATGAATGTATTAAATACAAACTTCATATTAAATAAAAGACTGACTTCAACTAACTAACATTAATATAAATATGGACAAAGCACCTCCATCATAAGTGAGGTTGTTTTTTTTTCTGCTCTAAATTCTTTCTCTTTACTCTCATGAAATGCTGTGGAATGACATTTAAATTGTGATGCAAGGTACCATGTCCGGTTTGTACTCAAGCCGTCAGTTCTGGAAATAAAAAAAAACAAAATAATGAAAACTTTAAGTTTACTCAGATGTGACCTAGAAATCTTATGTTAAACTATGTTGGTGCGTTGCAGTGCCATTTATGGTATAAAATTCAAAAAGATTCCTTGCACTTCTTAGATGGTGTAGTGCCATAATTATCAGTAATGCTCACCATTCAGTGTTAGAAACAACAAAAGCCAAGCCTAGATGGATCAGACATTTGTGAATGTCCCCTGTTGGCATACAAGGCACAGCCTGTTGAAAACTAATTACACCTGGATGTGCATTATTTTTAACTGGTATTTTAATTTCAGATCTAAAGTGACAGCCTGTTTGTGTTCATAGCACAGTAATCTTTACATTATGTCCACAAGAATAAATCTGCATTCAAATTGTGCGCCCATTTCACAAAAGACCTAAGAAAGTCGGTACAACATAGTGTTTGTATTAACATACTCCAGGCTGTCACCTGAATGGAAAACGACCAAAGCCTGGCACAGAACATGCAGAGTGTTGTGTTTAAGCGCAGCTCATCCGAGTCTATAAGCAGGGATCCATGATTGTCACTTTACACCAAAGGCATGGATGTTAATGGTCCCTCTACTTCAACTGATTACAAAGCAGCAAAACAAAAGTGCAGCTTTTATTTAAAGTGCTTTTTGGAGTAATATTTGGAATTCAGAAGACAGAAGACCCTTATACCTTTTAAATAACTTATCTTCTGTTTTCATTAGAATAAATACATCTGTCTTTAATACCTTGACTGAGGTAAGCTTCAGTTTGCCGCTGAGCCGAATTCACTGGCCATCAATGCTGAATCAATGGAAAGAATTGGGCATATATTCTAACCCCATATCATTTTGAAAATAATTTGTGCTTTGAATAATCCTTCTTACAATGTTTTTTACTGTATAACCTTTTATGCCATTTACATGACAATATACCAATTCAGTGAACCATTAAAGTTCTTGTCCTACACCAGACAACACAAGCAAACCCAACCAGTCCTGTGCTTTTCCTGCACCTCAAGGCATCAGAATAACTGGCTGCCACCAGTTAAGATCTTTTAACACTGATTGTTTGTTGTCCAGCATTTCTCCCTCCTACACCAAGACCGTTCATTTCATTACATCTCAACCCCACTGAAGGGAGTGGCTGACAGCAGTGAGTACACTACAAATCTACTCAGAGGCTAAGAGCCCGACTCACACACATATGGTTTGAAACTGAATTGTTAAGACTTGGTAGTAAGAGAACTAAAGTTTGTCAAAGGATGTATGAACATTTTTTTAATTTTTCATGATTATAGTTTTAATTTTGGATATAATATGAACAAATCAATTAAAACCTGCTCTAGCTCAGTATTGTCCAGTAATACTATCAAATAATACATGCAACATGATGCATGCTGCAGAAAGAATGCAGTTTCAGTGAATCATGACTGAAAAGCATGATAAAAGCTGCATTCCAGTTTCTTCGCTTCTATAGCTGATTTGTAATCGGTTCGAGCCAGCGCTATGGTGCTTGTGCCACAGTGCTGAACTGGTAAAGTCATAATGCATCAATATTGTTTCTATGGTTACTGCGGTTTAACAGACTTGGTGCACTGACTTAGAATGGGGAGAGAATAACCATAGATGTGGTCATGCCAAATACTGATTTGATTAACTGCACTTTGTATGAAGTTCCCTGATAAATAAAAAAAAAAAACATTCAAAGCATTCACATCTAATTTTTAGTGCCTAAATCTTTTACACAATCCTGTTTTAAGTGTGAGCACCACAGCACTATGATTTAAAGTCTTAGCTCACACAGCCCTCCACAGCAGCATGTCTGCAAGATGGTCAAAGTGCAGTTCAGGTGCATCAGTATCTGCTCAGAAATCTGACTTGATGGTTTAAAACAAAACGTCCCAAACAACCTCCATAAATCCAGCCAGCATCTGCTGTTGCACTTTAGGGACTATATATATATATATATATATACACTTACGATTCGGAAATAGTGATCTTAGAATATAGCTCATATACTTTTTTGTAGTCTGAATCGGGCTCTTTTTCACTACAGACCAGGGGCCTCATTTATAAAATAGTGCATAGGATTCACACTGAAGGTTTACATGTTCACAACAGACAGAAAAGACGTATTGTAAAACTGAGATTTATAAAATTAGAGGTGGATACCTTTAACACTTTGCTGCACACTGCCAGAGTATGAACCAGCTGGTGGAGGCACAGGACAGCTGTTACCAATGGCTCATTAAATGGCTGTTATCAGTTGTGATCTTGGCCAGAATAATGCTGAGGGACAAACTGCATCTACCAGTAGGCCAGAAGGTGCATTCTCCTGGTATATGGTCCATTCAGTCAACCTCTATGATCAGAGTAATTATGTCAGGAGCAACAAAGTCTATATTGGGGTTTTTAAAGAGGAGACAGCTGTTCTCTTTTCAAACTAATTAAGCAGCAATCCTATACAAACTGCTTTTCTATTATTTTAGTTATTTTAACCCGATCCATGATCCCTGTCTAGACCTAACTAAGTATTTTTACCTTATTGTAACCAGGCAGTTTTTGTGGCTAAACCTGCTAAGCTTCATCTTTATTACTAAGGCGGCTTAGGTCCTTAGACGTCTGCAGAAAGATGCAGCACATGTTTTACCAAACTATGGCAGCCAGTGTGCTGTTTTATGCTGTAATCTGCTGGAGAGGCAGCATAAAGCAGAAGGATGTAAGGAGGCTGGATAAACTGGTGCAAAAAGCTGGTTCAGTGACTGGAATGAGGCTGGACTCACTGGAGGCTGTGGTGGAGAGATGTACACAGACAAAGGTAGAGACCATCCTGGAATACACTGACAATCCCCTTCACAACATCCTGATGGACCAGAGAAGCAGCTGTAGTGGACGACTCACCTCACTGAGCTGCAGGACTGATCAGTACAGGAGAACCTTCATCCCCACTGCCATCAGGCTCTACAACACCTTAGACAATGACGGATGATGACTGACTACTGACTACTCTCACTACTGACTGACTAATTAACTACAAGACTACAGGAATTTACCTTTGGGCATAAATAAAGTTTCTATTATCTTATCTTATCTTATGACAACGAAGGTCCACCACAGGCAGCTATCATGATAAAAAAAAAGACACATGGCTGCAACTTCCTGACATACAGCTTGTAGGCAGAAAAAACACACAAAGTAAAATACGACATTATTTCGCTTATGTAGCCAACAGTCAGCCAACTAAAAGGACTCTGCAAAGCCTGTTGGTAAAAGATCTTTCAAACCTACACAAACCAAAGGAGCCAACACGTCCAACTTGACAAAGCACCTTGTCGACAAATGTGTTGCCTTCTAGAAATAATTGAAAAAGTGACAAGTTCGAGATTAGCAAATGTGACAGATATTTTGTGACAGGTGAACTTTTTTCACCATCAGATTTTGCCAATGAGATTAAGGCCAACTATGTAATTTAACCCCTTACTGCACATATTTTTAATTTTTGTCCCTCCTTTCTCATTCAGAGGGACCTCTGATCATATTTGACCACTGACTCCTGCACCCTATTCTTTTGTCGCCTCAGAGCAACGTTGTGCTATTAGGGTATAAAAATATTAAGAAATGGCCTGTTTTACAAACTTTGCATTACATTTTCATAGCAAGTCAAAAGTATCATCATTGTCAGACACTAGGTTTAGACTGGAAATTAACTAATTAAGTGATTACTTATGAAGATGAATGAATTAGATGCACTTCAATATTTATTCGGTGTGAAAGGCGTTGTGCAATGGATTGATCTATTTGGTTACACATTTTCTTCTTGCAGTGCATTTCTGTGTTTGGTTGTGTTTTCTCTTTTTTCAGCATTTTTTCTAAATGCTGCGCCTGTGTTATCAAATTGGTGAAGTTGTTTTCTTAATTTGCAGTGTGTTGTGCTGTCAGGACCAAAGGCAAAAACAAACAATTTAGCATGATACTAAGAAAGCAGGAACTAAGCGACACTACCAAGCTGGAGCCAGAAATGTTGGTTGGCATTTTTGTTTGAAAGTGATGTTAAAACAGTCGAACGACTAATCGATTGTTTCGATTCTAATTAATTGATTTTCTTAGGTGATTACATTGGCTGTGCTTTTTCTATAGAGATCCCTATAATTTATGAAGGTTATTTCTTCACATTACTAATAACAGCTACAGTATTGGCTATAGACTATATTATTATTATTTTAATTATATTATTATATTATATTATTATATTAATGCATTTGCAAGAGCAAAAAAATGAAAAAAAAAATTGGGGAAGAAGTGGACTGGAAGGTTTCTCTTTTTCTCAGGGCAACACTATGCAGTAGAGAGTGGTTAATTCTATCATTTCATTACTTTCCCTGATGGTTTTGTTTTTTCCCATGGCATGGCTTCAGTATTGGTATCAAAACATTTAACCAGCTATTGGACATACATAATTTTGTATCGTGACAACAGTATTAGGAGATGGAGTACAGCCCTAGCTCCTCCTACCAGTGCATCTGACGGTAAACTGCCAACATCAGTTTAATGAGATGGTAAGAGCTGAGGGCAGCATGCTGGCTGAGTGGATAGCACTGTTGCCTCACAGCAAGAAGGTGGGTGGGTTTACTCCAGGTACTCCGGTTTCCTCCCACAGTCCAAAAACATGCATGTTAGGTTGATTGGTGACTCTAAATTACCCATAGGAGTGAGTGTGAGTGGTTGGTTGTCTTTGTTTGTCTCTATGTGGCCCTGTGATGGACTGGTGACCTGTCCAGGGTCTACCCCTGCCTTCCGCCTGTAAGAGAGCTGGGATAGGCTCCAGCAGATCCCCGTGACCCTGGTTAAGGAATAAGCGGGTATAGAAAATGCATGGATGGTAACAGCTGAGTGTAGTGAAGAGATCAGCACTTTCAGATTAGGTATTGGAGAAACGGGAGCCAGACGTACCAAAACCAACTGACATCTGGTATAATTCTTGGCATCACTGTGAGCATCACATAATCCATTCCTCTCTTCAGAGCTCTGAGGGTTAGAGAATGGGTCAACAATAGTTTAGTAATGACTTAAAATTTGAGTTGGTCTGTGTCTTTGAAAATGAAAAGGAAAATGGCCAGTTTAAAGTTGATATCCTGTTTTAGATACAGATGCAAATGTTCTCATGTCAGGTTTCTATGTATAAATCCATGGGAAGTACAAGCCCTGCTTTGAGCATGTAGAAGGCAGTTACAAACGAGGCCCCTGATCATCTTTCAGGTAGATCACATATTGTACAAACAAAGCTCAATCTACAGCAAACTGCCATTCAAACTCTAATGGAGAAGCTTCACTTCATGATTTTTTTAGCAACTCGGCCAAAAACAACACACAAGTAACACAGAGACACTTGAAGAGAACCTCATCACATCCTTATCAGCAGATAGTAGGGAAAGGTAAAATACACAGCTCTGCGGAAACAAACACAGTGGTACAAATATGATTTAAAGGATCTTGAGCCCTTTCTATGTTGCAGCTCATTTATCTACCCAGTGTACCCGTTTCTGCCTTCATCTCTGTTTGTCATGTTGAAATCACAGACACCTATAGATCTGAGCATTCCTAAACAGGGTATCAGCAACTTTATACGTCAAAAAGAAAATGTGTCAACACATTTCCATAGCACCATGTATTATTAAAAACTTCTCAAAATGAAAAGAAATCATTTTTCAGCTGTAGTCTAATGTAGGCCAGAACTCTTGAGTTCTCAATTAAAATGTGTAAAGGTCTAAGGGGCATATAGTAAACTAATATAAAATATGATTCTCAACATTTCAAGTATCAACAAGAGTATTAAAGGCATCACTATAGTGGGACTGTCTACATTGGTGGTTCTCAACCTGGGCAACACCAAAGGGTGGCGAGATAAATGGCAGGAGGAAATGACCATTTTAAAAAAGTGGTAATGATGTGTAGATGGGGAAACAGCTGCCTCCCTCCAAGTTTCAGTCCAGAGCCAGTATAGTGCTGTTACTCAGCCTAACACCTTGTCTGTGTTGTGGCTGCATGTTTCAACCACCTGCCTGAAATTCATCAGACAGAACTGATACACTCCTATTGAACAGTCTGGCTGGATACACTGGTAACCTGGGGCACTTTGCTCCGTTTCATTCTCTTTCATGATTCTGTGCAGCACTATGAACCCTGCCAAACACCTTGGAGTCTGTAGCAATGCAGACACTGAAAGGAGCACTGATGCTGCTGCTGACCAATCATCGCTCATATCCTCAGCAGAACACATGTACAATAACTTTCCTTCATCAAGTAGCAGCTCTAAATCTGAGCTGTTAGCCTTTAAGTACCATATATCATAAATCCACAGCAACACACTTATCTTGAAGAATAATAAGCTCTGTGTGTCTGTTCTCTGTTCTGACTGGGTTTTTGCATGGCAAGACATATTTATACAGCGAGCTACTACTGCAGCAAATGCCACAAAGCTCAACCCCCCTCCTGTGTTTGTAGACTAAGTGCCTATGTTGAATAGAATAATAAGGGAAAGCAATGGACTGCACCGGACTGTAATGTTTGATTTGTGATTCCCATTTGTGAACCTGGTTAACCAGTTTACTGTGCTTTCACACTGACAATAGTGCTGTGGCAGAACTGTACTGCAACAGATAATGCAAGATGAACTGCACATGGTGAGTCCAGTCTGAAGGTCTGTCAACTGCTCTGAGGCTGGACTCTATGTTTCTGCCACTTTCATGTCCTACCTCATCTTGACCAGGTAAGCAGCAAAGCAGCTGTGTTTGGACTGGCTACCAGAATCGCACTGCAGGAAAATGTAGCCCTGAAATGAGTCAGTAAGCTTCCACTCATTTCTGCCACAGTGTTACTGTCGACATGAAAGCCCAACCTAGCAACTACAAGTGTTCTTTAGTTTTCAGTGTAGCCAACAGCCATAGTTGACCATGGTAACCTTCAACAGTAGTATATGATGCAGGTCACCCATTATTTTCTCTGTAGGCCTGCACACGTGGCCTTTTCATTTCACAAAGCAGCCACCTTATCCCATGGAGCTCTGCTGTTTCTGTCTGCACTCATCTTGGGGTGTGCTTCAGCCATCAGAGGCTGCAGCCAGGGTGTGTTGCACTTACATTAGGTTCCTCTTGTGCCCCCCCCCCCACAAGCATGGTCTTCTTTTACCTACTTAAATATATATGAGCATCATTTATAGTTTTCTTTTTGTACAACTTCATAAAAACTAAACTATGCTGAACATATAGCACGTTAACTCATCAGTTCATCTTTTACCTTCAGGGATTAGTGGCGGTTGTCAATTTTGTTGTAAAACCGTCAACCAATATGCTCTGAGGGCAAATTATTCAAGTGGTTTTCTAGCTGCTTATTCCTAATCCCGTCTATGCCGTCAGAATGAAGGCTGTAATCTACACTGCACGCTGACATGTCGAAAGGGGTGCGGGGGATGATTAGAAACTTCTGCTCAGGGGCTCCAAGTTTTCTTGGTGTGGCCCTGGCTAAGTGGATAAGTGCATGGAGAAGCAGGGGTAAAGCACTGCGCTATGAACGGACGGACTGAATGTGTCGGGCCACAGCATCCAGTGTATCATTGGAGGGACACGTACAGTACATGATGGAGAGGGTCTGCTCCTTGAACACAATCCCAGACTACATGCAGAAGCACAGACAGCCTCTGCCAAGGTCAGTCCTCCTGCTCCTCGCTGTCCTGCCGAGCGTCTGTCCTCTTCTCTTTGTGACACGAGAAAATCCGCCTCATCTCCTCCTCGTACCTGATGAAATTTTCTCCAAACCGAGCCCAGGCTTTTAGCGGAACCGTGATGGTGTTTCTGTACGGCTGCCGCACCTCGCTGATTTTTAAGAAGATGCCGTACCGGTTGGAACCTACATCAAAGTAAAACCTCTTGTTGTCCACTCGGAAAGACGCAGCCTCTGGAAGCTCGGGGCTGTCATCGTGATTCCTGGATCCGGCTCGGCCGCGGTCGTCGCTCTCCTCGTCGCCGTAGTCTTCGATGAGCTGCGACAGCGCGTCTCTGAACTCGATGAGTCCCTGCGCGGGCAGCACGATGGTCTGCTCGATGCCTTGGCCGTAGTAGCCCATGGTGCCGTGTCCTTTGCTGACAGTCTGTCGGATGCGCAGGAAGCGGCCCCGCTGGTTCTCCTTCAGGTCCAGGAAGTACTTTCTGTTGTCTCTCTCGATGAATTCGCTCTTGAGCACGCGGTGGGCATGGTCGTCGGACGCCCCGGAGCCGGTGGGAGACGGCGCCGCGTGCTGCTCCTGCGCTCTCCTGCGGGAGTCGTGCGCGCGGCCCTGGCCGTCGTTGCCGTGCTCCTCGAGCTGCGGAGGCGCGAGGCCCCCCCGCAGTCCGATGCGGGCGTAGTAATCTATAAAGTCTCCCAGGCAGTAGCGGAGCGCGGGGGCCATCGACATGGACAGCGTCAGCTTGCTCTTTCTGATGTTATCATGCCGGCCTCTGCCGATCCACACCTCGGCTATTTTGAGGAAGCGTCCGCGGACGCTCTGCTTGACATCCAGGTAGAAGCGCTTCTTCTGGATGTCGACGCGTTTTGAGGCCAACTCCTGGATGTCACTGCCCTGCTGCTGCGATCCGCTCTGGGCATACTGCTGAGGATACGTGGATCTCGGCAAAGAATCTGATGCAATCTTACCCCTGCCTCTTTCCATGCCTCTGCAACATCCATCAGCCATCATGATTTCTATTCGTCCACGGGAGCGCACAGGACAAAGCTATTCCCCCATCCCAGCGGCGGCTGACGGCGCAGACAGCAGCTTTTTCATCCAACTGGCTGGAGCTAAAAACAAGTTAGCCAGACGCCTCGAATGACCTGAAAATGGCAGCTACTTTGGAGTCATCAGCTGATCGAGTTTCTGTGTCCCGAATAAAGGTCAAGCTCCACTACTGAATCATTTCCACCGCAAACTTCAGTGTCATTGCCCATCACCTATTTGCCTTCCAGATACCCCCTTTACCGTGGGAGCCAGGCAAGCAGTCAACCTGAAATAGGAGGAGGCGTCCAATACTACATGAACCCGATGAACCCATCCACCCCCTCCCCGTCCTGAGAATACCTCAGTTAAAGAGACACGATTTACACAGTGACTATACAGGCTGTGCTGCTCTCGCCTCAAGTCCACTGCTGAACAGGAGCCAGTAGGATTTAAGGGGGAACAGCACATTTACCATGGTGATGTGGGTCAAAACGATGATCGTGGTCCACTAAGTCAGAACAGAGATAATGACTTGATCTTACCATGTAATAAGACATGAGACTAATGTTGTAAACAGTAAGACTTGCTGCATCATAACATGAGCTGCTTCTCACCTACCGCTTCTGCTGAGTGCTGAGTCTGGGCCCAGCACAATGTGTGTTTGTCCATGTAAAGGAAATCTGGACATTCCATGTGTCCATAAAGCTCTGTAGAGCTGAAAAGAACTGCAGACTCAGCTGAAAATTCATCATGACCTCTCAGAAACATCATAGGGTGCACTTCAAAACATCAACTCTAACTACTTTAAGCAAGTAATTAAGACATTTTGCTGCTGACTAGGATCACATCATATTACGGTCTGGCTGAAACTGGCATCGGTTGATTTTCCAGCTGCTGTGTACTGTGCAGGATTAAGCTGCTGGTTGATGAAAAACACAATAGGTCTGTCAGGGAGTTTCATCAGGGGTTCTTATAGTAGCACAGCAAAACAGCTGAAGGTAACAGTGCACTCAGTATTGTGTGTGAAGAGTGAAAGATCAGAAGAACTTACCTGCTCTGCGTTAAGAGGGAGCATCTTCAACTGTAGTACCCACAGTCAACACTGGATAAATCACTTGTGCTTATATGAATGTGTCTATTTTACCCTTTTTTCCTCTTTTCAAATGGGAATGGCAGTCTTACTGCTGGGATTGCAACAAGCAAGATCCCAAGATACGTTCTTCACAGTTTATTATTATTCCTCTGTTTTTGGCACCTGTCTCTTCCTACACCGTCAAGCGTCAAAAAGAGATGGTCATCCAGCTTTTATCTGAGATATTTTTCATATTTTCCAAAAATATTCCAGGTTTTGTTGACACTTTTTATCCACAGAAATGAATGGACGGAAGTTCATGTCCATGTTCATGTTGCAGTGGTGGTATCAGCTAGAGAGTGAGAAGCTCAAAATGTTCTGCCCTCACAGCCACTTTTCACTCTTCATACACACATTTTTCATCAGCTGTAGACAAATTTGTCTTGATTCAGAAAGATTGACTGTCCAAGCCGCTGGATGTTTTGGGTCCACAGTCTTAATTGGACAAGAGAACCATGCAAGTGCTCCAATCACTCCTGGCACACATGCATATACTACACACAGATATATATATTACACACACCGACTGTCACACACATACATATATTACAATGTCACCCATGCATATATTACAGTCATGCATATATTACACATGCATGTATTACATACAGACTGTCACACATGCATATATTACACAGTCACATACATATTAAAGACTATCACACACAAAGACACACATGCAGATATTAGACTGTCACACATGCTGATATTACAATCACACGCATATATTACACATGCATGTATTACATACAGACTGTCACACGTAAATATTACAGACTCACAGACATACATATATTACAGACTTGCATATAGTATGGTCACACATGCATACATGAAATACAAATATATATATATATACACACAAATATTAGTCACACATGGACATATCACATACACATATTTCACACATGCATACATACAGTATATTGTACAGTACACTGGTACCAACATACCACTTGTCCAGAGCATTCATTTATTCTTCATTTATCCAGTTGGCCATTTTAACTGCAACTATAAATGAAGTTTAATTCTTCACATTTAGAATTGTGGTTTTACTACTTTAAGCCTCTTTTTTACTCATTCATCCATTCACGTAGATACAAAATTATGTACTTTGTAGTTTCTTGCTCACCACTGTCTCCAGCAATTGAAACTAGCTTCACCTGTTGATCAGCAGCAACACAGCTTTTTCTGCAGCCAGCAACCTCAACCCAATTTCTTCAGAGTATTTTTTCCTAAACAAGTTCCAAAAAGTAAGTATGCAATCAGATATTTACACCAATGGAAGTTTTCTTTTTGATTAGTACCTTCCAATTAATTTCCCTTATTTAATCAACCAGGCATATTTAATTCAAACCTTTGCATTAAAGAAATTCGGCACATCTCAATGCGCGTCGTGTATTTTGAGTACCCCGCTGATACTCTGCCCTTCAGTAGGAAGACCAGTTACCATAGCGATCCGGCTCAGGAACAAAAATGTAGTGATTTATTTAATAGTTGATCTAATCAAGTAGTGGGAAATGAACAAGCAAGTGTCTTTTGTCTATTTTATTGTCTGCAAAGCATAAGTAACAGAGTACATTGATCGACAGCCCACTGGAGGGGCGGGGGGATATGTGTGCATCTGCATCTTCCTGGCTCTTGGAACAGGTTGACATTTAGCTGAACTCACACTTTTGCAAAAGGCCACAGAATTTAAGGAAACAGAAACTCAGCTCCCAGCTGCAGAAATGTTTTTTGAAACACAGTTTCACTAGTATTTGCAGAGACAATCAACATAATCCTGTGCACAAAATAACAGGATAGTGATGGGAAGATGTAAGATAAGCAATAATATGGGTAGATGGTATCATATTTTTTCACATATGTCATACTGGTACAGTCTTCTTCCCTGCTTCAGAGGCTTGAAATGTACATTGGACATTAACAAAGGCACAGAAGCATTAACACAAGCAACCCAAGTCAGGTCTGTCTGTGTCCTTACTGTGACCTGTAGCCACCAAGCTGGGGCATGTAGCTGGAAACTGGTGCTGATGGCAACCAGTCCGCTGAATGCTCATCTGTAGGTGTTGTCTGCTCAGGGTTCTCTTCCAGGGGACAGAAGTCCAGATGCTCCAGCATCTCCTGCTGGTGCATCTCCAGCTGGCTGATGTCAGCAGGATTGCTGTCATCTTCACCCTCTGCAGTGCGGGTGAAGCAGGGTCGTCGTGAGAAACGCTGAAAATGCCCGCTGCCCTCATGCACTATCATGTCTGGGTTTTCTTCAGAGTCCAACAGGGGTTGTGTGGACTCCGAACGGGAAAAAATGCCCTGTTGGGGTTGGGAGCTCGGGGTCTGACCCTTGTAACCATTAGAAGCCACCACAGAAGAGTACTGGATGGTGCTGGCTGTGGTGTCAGCCATATCACCGCCCTCATCGCTGTCAGACACACTCTGGCGTGGGGAAGACATGCAGGAGGAGCCACCAATGCCACTGCTGTGCTCCTCAGACAAGTACTTGTCCTTCTTCAGAGGAAGACTGGCCTTGTCCTCCTCAAACACACATTTTCCATCACACACGTCCACATCAAGCACACTGATGCCAGACAGACAGTTCTCTTTTGGGGTGTCCGTCTGTAGAGGACAACAAGATGAAGAGAAAACTCAAATTACAATCAGATTAGCAGAAAAAACTGGACACTCATAGTGGTTTCTTATCCACAGATATACGTGAAAATCATTGTCTGTTTTAATGCTGAAATTCAATCATTTAACACTTATCTTCTGGCTAAAATTATTTCTATTCACCTATGACAAAGTGCACTCCATAATGCCATAATGCTTAAAGCACACAAACAAGGCTTCTGTAGATAAAGATAGACTATAATAGCAGAATTTATAGTGATGTCAACAGTCATGTTTCTCTGAAAATACCAAGGATGTTCTGTAAGTGGATTCTCCTTTTTTGTAGCTATATGGAGAGTGCAGCTGAGGAGGTGTTGGTCAAGTGCCTACTAATCTTCCCTAGTGAAGCCTCAGACTGCCTTACTGTTCTCTGTATGTCTACCACATTTTGCACCTTGGGAAAAACCTCATCTCATGTCTTAAAAGGTTTAGGATGAAATATTTGTTATGAAATGTCTTTTTTCAGGCCATATCTAAGGCCTCTCTAACAGTGGTATGTGCTGATACTATTGGTAACAAGACAGAAAAAGGTGGAACTCTTTAGTAATGGTGGTGTTGGTTGTCCCTCTACCAGCCATCTCAGCTACAGATATCACAAACTACATCCCAGTTTAACAGACATTTAATCTGTCAAACCTAACATAAAATAAATATTAGCACTAATGTTCAGGCAGACAGGTAATGGGGTGGATTTCTCTGGCACAGCTTTAAAATGGTTTTCTCTCACCTTTCAAACCATCTATGCTATAGGGTGATCACTCACAATAACTCTGTACTTTGTCTGTTGCGACTCTTCCCTCTAAGGTGACAAGTGGACCCAAACCATGCTGTCCCTCCACTCACTGTAGGGGTCAATCATTCAGGTTTTTCCTTTAACCTCTCACTCATCTGTATGTCTCCAAATCAAACATGTTAAGTATGGTGTGCCTGAGGGGTCCAGGTCTAGCTGCTGAGGTCCTTACAGAGCTGCTAATGTTAGGTCAAGAATCCTTGTTTGGCTCCCAGCACGTTGTAAGACAAATTCTGCCATTTGCTTGTTTTTATGCTTATGATCAAACAAATATTTAGAGGTCTTTGAACTCCTACAGCTGACCTGCTGACTGGCTATAAGTGCGGTTGCAGAGGTTAGTCCCCAGGTTAATGGGTCAGCTGCTGTAATAAAAAGCTGGATTTATGTGAACAAACCTATGGGTCATACTGTAACAGCAGGTCAATATTATTATATATTATTAGTATTATATATAGTATAATTGTATATGTTGTCGCCCTCATGTACCAGTGCAGTCCTTACTTTTAAAGAATAATCAGGAGACCAACTTCCAATGGTGCTTTCTCCAGGGTTGGGAATCTGAGGCCAAAAGTTCTTTGTGATCCTGTAAGAGAGAACTCATCTTAGAAACTCTGAAGACAAGCATTTAAAACTGTGGACTGTGGTACTTTTTTAGTAATGAATCGAGCAGGTGGGTATACAGTTTCTTACTGTGGACAATGGTGATTAGTTACAGCTGTGGATTGTCTTGTGGCTATGCTTAACCACGAGCAAGTTTATATGTCTGAGGTTAACAACTTTCATGAATTAGAGAGTTGAAAAGCTTGCCATCATAAAAGGGATGAGAAAGAGTCAATGGTACTATGGGATTGTGCTGTGCACTTTCAGACAGTCTCTCTCTAAAAACATTTGCAGTGAGTTTCATGGTCAGGTGTTATCTGTAACTTACACATCCTTTTTGTAGATACACAGCAGCATGGTCATGACAACAACGAACAGAAAGCCAAGGCTCACTCCTACCACAATTAACTCGATCTCTCCTGGTGCTGAGGGAAGCAGAAAATTTTGAGAAAACAACCTGCATGAAACTCCATAAACTTTCCATTATGTGTGTAAATAAAACATTCACATGTACACAACCATCACAAATGCAAATGAAAAAATATGCAGCTAAACAAGCTCTGGTGGTGTTGTAAAGAAAGGTTTCAGACTACGATCTTGTAAAAATTAGTTTTTTATCTTGAAACACAATTTATTCTGAAACGCTTTGGTGAATTCCATCAACAGACCATGTCCTAAGTTCCAATGAGCAATATAAGTAGATTAGATATTGGTCCTAACTGAACACGGTGGTGCTGTGTTTGTTTCATAACCTGTAGAATATTCTAAAACAGACAGAACAAATGATCATGTACAAAAGGTTAGACTCACCATATTTCAGAGTAGTGAATGAGTGGTTAAAGCCTTTGGTTGAGCCTTGGATGGTTGAAGCATTGATCCAAATGTCATATTTTGTGTTGCCTGACAGTGACCTCAGAGTGTATGAGGTGGTGTTAACTGGCACGGTTATGTCTGCAAATAATCCAAACAGAAATCAGCAAGTAAGCCTGGCAGTTGGGATACAGTCAGGAAAACTACTGTTGCAGAGTAAGACTAAATAGAAATCTGTAAATGAAAACTCTCAGTCCTATTTAGAATACCAATGGGTAGGTACATACTATGTAGTTTAGTGCCACTGGTATAAGATATTGTGTAGTTCGTGATAAAGCCTCGCTGGCTCTGCTGAGGAATCTCCGTCCACACTAATTCAGCCTCGTTACGTCCTGGTTTGCCCCTCAGTCTGACAATAGGTCCTTCGATTGGAGCTGCAACCACAGCAACATCATCATGCATGCTGATCACACAACCATGCCTGACCTGGACTCAAACATATGCTGACTTTATACTGATGAACTGCAGTAACCTCTCCAGTGGAACTGCTTGGAAGAATATGAATAATTTAAGATAAGATAAGACAAGCATTTTTCATCAAAGAAGGGAAATTCAGCTACTTCGTCATAATTTGTCAATTAGCCATTCAAATTTACTTCATAAAGATGTGGCCCATTAGTCATAATAATAGTGTAATAAAATAATGAAAATTGTTTTTGCAACTTTTGGCATAAATGATAAGGCCATCATTGTCATTCATTTTTATCTGGTGAATCTCAACAGATATGACCAGTATTACTTGATTAACTTGTAACTGGTAAGTAGCCCTTGCTATAAAATGATTGTACACATAGAAAAACCCTTCATCGTCAATGTATAACATTGTGTTCATTAACAACTAACAGTATACAAAAACAAATTTGAGGTACACTTTTTATCAATTTTATTTATGAGTACACCTGATCTTTATCATAGCAGAACTGGGCACCAAGTGCATGAGCAGCATTTTCATTTTATCAATTGAGTTGCATCAGAGAATTTAAGAGGCAAAGTGGAAAGATAAAGCTGGCATTTTGCCTGATAATCCACTCCCATTAAGACAAAGTCAAGTGATTCAACACATTGAAAATGTATTAAACAAAACTGAATCTCTAATTTACATAAGTATTTGGACCGTTTGCTGTAGTACTCCAAACTGTGGTCAGGTACATCCAATTCGCTTTAATCTACAATACTTATAAAACACAGTGGTTTACTACTTCTACTACATGCACAGTGCGTCACTGATAAACATGTCTTACCTCCTTGCTCCAGATAGGCTTTTTCAGTTGTTGGCTTCCCAATTCTTCCATAATATATTGGATATACAGATATCGTGTAGCAAACAAACGTCTCGAGGTTACCTAGAATGACATTGAGATCAGGAGTTAAATGTTAGCTTCAACTAAAATCTATATAAACACTCTATAAACTATGTAATGCACAGTGATATTCTACCTAAACCTAGCTTTTGAGTATGATACACCCCATATGCCTTGAAAGGTGGCTGTGGTAGGTTTGTAGTTTTCCAATGAACTTTAAAAATAAAAAAAATTAATCCTTTACATCTATCCATGCTGCTATGGTATAGGAATATGAATGTATTTTACCTTAGGGGATAAATAAAGTTCTTACTATGAATCTTAGTTTATCTATCATGAGGCAGTAGAGTGTGCTGCTACAGCTGCAGTTTTATGTACCTACTGTAAAAGTTCTCTTGATTGTGAACTCATTTGGTGATCTCTATGAATGGACCATGTTCAGGGAACTGTCTGACAAGTTTCTATGACCATTAAGGCTGGAATCTATGTCAACCTGTTACTGGTTATCTACTGTGACTATGCACATCCAAGATGACCACAATCTGCTCCCAACGATGGTTCAAATTACATAAATTATGCAGCCAATTTACTCATCTTAATCCTCATCCTTTTGACTGATACAGGCAAGTCCAACCTCAACATTGGCAGTAGAACGAAAAGATTAAACCATGTAAATTAATTGAATCAGCACAATTGGTCAAATGAAAAAGTGCAAAGGGGCACAGAGACAATGGACTCAGCAATTAAAACAAATGCAAGCAGTCATTTTGATATCATGAACTTTTGTTCAGATTTGTTTTGTAACTCTTCAGAAGAAAGTAATTACCTTTAATAGCAGTCTTTAGGGTATTTCTGTTTTCCTTCTGCCAGTCTATCTGATCACCAGTGACCCACTCCACAACATACTCTGTCACATTCATACTGGTTGGGGGGTTCCATTTCAGCCACAGCTGGCCCTCTTTGGGCCACACCTTCAGCTCTTCCACTGGGGGAGGTACTGTAACACGCATACACAAAAATAAACTTGCTTTTCATTGATGATCACACATTATCATCTTTTCTTCAACAGGTCATTTCTTATCCTCAGTCTTAATTTAAAACTTCATATGCAGTGTTAGGAGTAATGCATTAATGTAATGTAATGCATGTCATTACAGAAATATATTACATATATTGTAACAGTAATATAACACATTACCACTAAACGTTTGGTATTATTATAGCCATAACAAAGTAACACGTTACAAGAAACTTTTTTTTTTTTAAACCAAAAAAAAAAAGATTTTTTCATAAAAAACCCGATTTACATTTTTGTTTGTGTATCTCTAATATGGCAAACAGGCGTGAGGAGGGGCTGAGCCCAGAGGAGAACGCCAGCGGATGTTAAAGAGAAAACCGATTTTCATTCAAACAAGTCGATGTAAACTCCACATTCAAGTTAATCGATAAAATCAGTTTATCGCCCAGCCCTACTATATTGTAGCATTCTTTCTCAGTGTTTACGTGAAGTGTGTATAGTTTGTGGTCCTAGGCCTCAATTTTAAACTCTCTCAACACAGAGGACGCCAAGTTTCAATTCAGATTCAGTCTAGGCAAGTCAAACGTGATGGTTTAACCGCTCACAAAAACAGGAAGCAGTACCTTCTGTTTGCAACTTGCTGGCATCACTAATTACACCTGCTGCAATTAGACAAAGTCATCTCAATGTCAGAGATACACACAAGAGCATTTTTTACAGCTTTAAATAATTTCCTTTGTGAATCAGCCCAAACACAGTACTCTGAGTACTCATATTGTATTGCGCATGACATAATGATGAGTATGCCAAATAGTCTCTTACATAATACCATGGATACCTACCACGTGCTTTTTCAGAGATGACTAGTGATGCCTCAGCAGATTTCCCAACAGAGTTGCTGGCGGTGACATGAACTTTAACAGATTTTGTGTTAGCCAGGAGAATCTCTTTAAGTGGAGTGATCTTCCTCTGGTTAGAGCTGCTGTTTGCCTCTGTCCTGTTGACTAGGATACTCTCCCACTCCCAACTCACATTTTTGACTTTATGTTTAACATCCTGAATCTTTATGTCAAATTTTAGTATCCTTCCATTGGCAAGCACAGGATCCTGGTGGAGCAAAAATCATACACAGTATGTTTTCATTCGGTATGAAATGAAATCAGGAACCATCACATTCCCCAGTTTTGCACAGAATACCACACAATTGTGTGCAGAGAAGTGCTTCCTAAAAAAACTGGGTTGTCATTATCTCCAAAAAAAACAAAAAAACAAAAAAACAATTTGGTTTATATTTCAACATTACTAGTGCTATTTTATGCCATTGTGTACTGGGTATCCAAACATCTGTGAAGCACTAAGTACAAATCAACTGCTTTCTACATTTGTGACTTCATAGGCTGTAATGTGACCTTTACTGAACAAGCTGTTAGACCTTTTATTCTACACACTTTTGCAAAGCAGAATAACATTTTACAGTCCCAACCGTAATATTAGTAATATGAGGTGTTTTCCATGTTAAAATGAATAGCATGTGGGAATTTACCTTACAAATAATTTGCACCCGTCGTTCATTAATGCTGTCACCCTCAGCAATGACTCTCCATAGATCTGGTTTACTTTTCGGTCCTAATCCAAAGAAAACACAAAGGAAGAGAAATGTTTTATCTTAGCAGAAGAACAAAAGGAAAATCCTAATCATCCAAATGTACAACTCAACATTGCTCAGCAGACAGATTCTCATATTCTCAGCAAGTCCTTCCACCACTACATCTGTATGGTGGATATACAGCACAGTAACTGAGGGGCATTTCCCACTTTGACCTTGTCACTTCCAGCCCATATTTGGCACAGATGTTCCTGTACACTATACCAGCCACTTGGTTGTGGCGTTTGATATTTGCTGTTATGTGCTGGAGGTGTCTCAGGGGCATCTTTGCACAGCCTGCATCTGGTGTCCTGCCTGGTGTGGTGGACCCCAGCCTCTATTGAGGCTACTCTTGTACTTAGGGCTTGTTCCTGTGCTGCCATGATTAGTGCCTCTGTGCACTAATCTGTTTACCAGTCCATAAGTATTCAGACCCTTTACTCAACACTTAATTTAAGCACTTTTGGCAGCAATTACAGCCTTGAGTCTTTTGGGTACGACACAACAAGCTTTGCACACCTGGATTGGGGGATTTTCTGCCATTCTTCTTTGCAAATCATCTCAAGAATAGTCAGGTTGGATGGGGACCGTTGGTGGACAGCCATTTACAGGTCTCTCCAGAGATGTTCAACAGGGTTCAAGTCAGGGCTCTGGCTGGGCCACTCTAGGACATTCACAGGGTTATTCCTAAGCCACTCCAGTGCTGTCATGGCTGTGTGCTTAGGGTTGTTGTCATGTTGGAAGGTGAACCTTTGGCCCAGTCTGAGGTCCTGAGAGCTGGGGAACAGGTTTACATTGAGCTGTACTTTGTTCCATTCAGCTTTCCCTCAACCCTGACCAGTCTCCCAGTTCCTGCTGCTAATCCAGTCACGGTGTAGAAACATCTCAGCAAAGATCAAAGTGTTGTTGAAAAGGGTCTGAATACTTATGAAAATGTGATATTTCAGTTTAAAAAAAAAAAAAAAGAATTTAAAAACATTCCTAAAAGTCTGTTTCCAATTTGTCATTATGTGGCATTACAGTTATTTTGCATGCCCTTATTTGTAATATTTACATTGCACTATTTAGTGTTTAGAGTTTATCAAGGGTCTGAGAGTAACAAAATTTTGCTTCTCTGTCTGTGCAGGTGGCAGAATAGACAATAAAGCAGATTTTGAGATTAATGAAAAAATGAATGAATTTACAGGCATTTAAATGAATTGTAGTATCAGATTGCAAAGTAACAAAAATGAAAAAAGTGAAGGGGGTCTGAGTACACTGTGTGTGCGCGTGTGTATATGCGCACACACACCTGCTCAAAAGTTTGGGATCACATAAATTTTATTATTTTCCACAAAATTAGTCTGAATAGAAAATATAGCGAAACAAAAGGACTTGCTGACATTGTCACAGTTAGAAATAATAACTTTGATGGAAATGATGAATGTGTTCTTCAGACTTTGCCTTCATCAAAAAAAAAACAAACAAAACAAAACAAAGCAAAAAAAAAACAAAAAAAAAAAAAAAACATGTTTTGCAGCAATTATAGCCTGGCAGACCTTAGGCATTCTAGCTGTCAATTTTTCAAGATAATCTGATGAGATTTCACCCTGTGCTTCCTGGAGAATCTAACACAAGATGGATTGGCTTGATGGAATCTTCCTCCGTACCATACGGTCAAGCTGCCCCCACAACAGCTCAATAGGGTTGAGATCCGGAGACTGTGCTGGGCAGTCAGAATTCCGGCTGACTGCTTATTCTTCAAATATCGCTGACACATTTTGGAGGTGTGTTTTGAGTCATTATCCTGTTGTAGGATAAAATTGGCCCCAACCAAGTGCTGGCCACAGGGTATCGCATGACGTAAAATCTTGTGATAGCTTTCCTTCCTTAAGGTCCCTTCCACTCTGTACAAATCTCCTATTTTACCTCCTCCAAAACACCCCCAGACCATCACACTGTCTCCACCATGCTTGACTGAAGATATTAAGCACTGTTCTAGCATCTTTTCATTTGTTCTATGTCTCACAAATCTTCTTCTGTTTGATCCAAAGACCTCAAACTTGAACTTATCTGTCCACAACACCTTCTTCCAGTCTTCAATGTCTGTACTTTTTTGCCCATCTCAGTTTTTTTTTTTTTTTAAAAATTGGCCACTCTGAGATATGGCTTTTTCTTGACAATTCTGCTGTGAAGTCCAGCATTCTGAAATCTCTTCACTGTTGATGCTGACACTGCTGTTTGATGGGTGCTATTTAGTGCAACTGCCAGTTGAGGATCTGTGAGGCGTCTTTGTCTTAAACTACACACTCTCAGATATTTGTCTTCTTGTACAGTTGTGCACCGGGGCCCTCCCCACTCCTTTTTCTTTTTATGGCGTTCCATGTATGCTCTGCCTGCTAGCATCTTACAACCTGCTGTTATGTGCTGGATTGTCTCAGGGGCATCTTTGCACAGCCTGCACCTGGGGTCCTGCCTGGTGTGGTAGACCCCGGCCTCTATCGATCTTGTGCTCAGGGCCTGTTCTTGTGCTGCTACGATTAGTGCCTCTGTGCTGTCTTTCATTCCAGCTTTTTCCAGCCACCGGTAGGACTTTTCGATATCAGCCACTTCTTGTACATGCTGTGCAGGGGTTTGTCCTGCCATGATGGTTCTTGCTCTTCTTCCTCTGCATCGGGCTTCTGTTGCCTGAGATATTCACTAAGTATTCCATCGCTTGGGGCCATCTTCCTGATGTACTCATGGATCTTGGCTGTTTCATCTTGGATGGTGGCTCTGACGCTCACCAGTCCACGGCTTCCTTCCTTCCTCTTCTTGTACAGTCTCAGGATGCTGGATTTGGAGTGAAGTCCTCCATGCATTGTGAAGAGCTTCCTTGTCTTGACATCAGTGGCTTCTATGTCCTCTTTTGGCCAGCTTATTATGCCAACGGGGTATCTGATGACCGGCAGGGCGTAGGTGTTGATGGCTTGGACCTTGTTCTTCCCATTTAGCTGACTTCTTTGGACTTGCCTTACTCTCTGTAGGTATTTGGCTGTGGCTGCTTTCCTTGCGGCTTCTTCTTGGTTCCCATTTGCCTGTGGGATTCCAAGGTACTTGTAGCTTCCCTCAACATCCGCTATGCTGCCTTCTGGGAGTTCAACTCCTTCAGTCCTGACAACCTTCCCTCTCTTTGTTATCATTCGACCACACTTGTCCAGTCCGAATGACATTCCAATGTCGTTGCTGTATATCCTGGTGGTGTGGATCAGTGAGTCGATGTCTCGCTCAGTCCTGGCATACAGCTTGATGTCATCCATGTACAGGAGGTGGCTGGTGGTTGCCCCATTTCGTAATCGGTATCCGAAGCCCGTCTTAGTGATGATCTGGCTGAGGGGGTTCAGGCCTATGCAGAACAGCAGCGGGGACAGAGCATCTCCTTGGTAGATGACGCACTTGATGGAGACTTGTGCTATCGGCTTGAGGTTGGCTACTAGTGTTGTTTTCCACAGTCCCATTGAGTTCCTTATGAAGGTTCTTAGGGCTCTATTGATGTTGTACAGCTCCAGGCATTCCAGGATCCATGTGTGAGGCATTGAGTCGTAGGCTTTCTTGTAGTCAATCCGGGCAGTGCACAAATTGGTCTGCCTGGTCTTACAGTCTCGAGTGACTGCTTTATCCACCAGTAGTTGATGTTATGCTCCACTGGTGTCCTTAGCCATTCCTTTCTGGGCCCCGCTCATGTATCGAGCCATGTGCCTACTCATCTTAGCCGCTATGATGCCCGACAGGAGCTTCCATGTTGTGCAGAGGCAAGTTATCGGACAGTAGTTAATAATAATAATAATAATACATTTTATTTCATGGCGCCTTTCAAACTCTCAAGGTCACCTTACAGAGAGAAAAAGGAAGCATACAGCATGAAATACATAGAGTGCATTAAAACAACAATAAAATCAACAATGCATTAACAGAGGGCCAGAAAGTAAAGGCAAAAGTGCGGAGCATCCAGGAAGTGGGCGATGTACAGCAAGAGCAAATTGAAACACAGAAACCCAGATGACAGAACAACAAATATGAAACAATATGAGACAATATGAAATAGGCGGAGGGTGGTAGAACATCACGGGCTGCTTTGAGAAGTTAAGACAGTTAGGTGGAAAACGCTATACGGAACAGATACGTTTTGAGTGATGATTTAAAAGTTGATAAGTCCGGAGACGACCGGATGCGATGAGGGAGAATGTTCCAAAGGCGGGGCGCAGTGTGGCTGAAGGATCTAGCGCCCATGGTGGCCAGGCGCACTGTAGGGGTGCAGAGGAGAGTGGAACTGGAGGAACGGAGAGTACGAGGCGGAGAATAGATGTGAAGTAGATCAGTGATGTATGGTGGGGCAATAGAGTGGAGGGCTTTGTAGGTGAGAAGGAGGATTTTATAGTTCATACGGAAGGACACAGGGAGCCAGTGAAGTTGTTTAAGGACAGGGGTAATATGATGTGAGAATGGAGTTCTGGTGATGATTCGGGCAGCAGAGTTCTGGACAAGTTGAAGTTTATGAAGTGATTTGAGAGGTAGACCAGTGAGGAGTGAGTTACAGTAATCCAAACGAGAGGTGACAAAGGCATTAACGAGTATGGCCGTGCTATCGATGGTGAGTGAAGAACGGATGCGGTTTATGTTACGGAGATGGGAGTAGGCCGACCAGGTAGTGGTATTGATATGCTGACTGAAGGAGAGAGTACCGTCTAGGATGACACCCAGGCTTTTAACTTGGGGGGAGGGGAGGACAGTATTGTTGTCAATTAAAATGGAGAAGGTGCTGGTTTTAGAAAGGGTGGATTTGGTGCCCACGAGGAGAATTTCAGTTTTGTCGGGGTTGAGTTTCAAAAAGGTATGGGTGAACCAGGATTTGATATTATGTAAGCAGGTAAGGAGGGAGGGAGGGGGGAGGGTAGAAGATGGAGCAGCAGAGAGGTAGAGCTGGGTGTCGTCTGCATAACAGTGGAAATTGATGTTATGTTGCCTAAAGATATGTTCGAGAGGAAGGAGATAAATAATGAAGAGGAGGGGCCCCAGGGCTCTGTTCTGTCCAGTGCTGCAGTTGGATGGGACTGCTCCCTTTTGGGGGTCCTTCAGGTTCAGGACTGTCCTGCCTTCAGTTAGCCACTCTGGGTGAGTCCCATCCATTAACAGCCGGCTGCCAGGCGCTCATGGAGGGCAGTTAGCTTCTTTAGCCAGTAGGTGTGGATCATGTCAGACCCCGGTGCTGTCCAGTTCTTCATGTTTGAGACCCTTTCTAGGATATCTGCGGTTGTGATGGTTACTGGTTCCTGTTCAGGGAGGTTGCTGTGGTCTGCTCTCAGGTCTGCCAGCCACTGGGCATTGGTGTTATGTGATGCCTCCCTCTCCCATATGTTTTTCCAGTATTGTTCAGTCTCCAGCCTTGGTGGGTCTGTTCTCGTGTTACTGCCCTCCCACTGAGAGTACACTTTGGATGGTTCGGTGGAGAACATCCTGTTTATTCTCCGTGCTTCTATTTCTCTGGTGTACCTCTTCAGGCGTGTCGCCAGGGCTGTGAGTGGTTGTTCGGCAGTCTCCAGGGCCTCTGGTATGGACAGCCTGCTGTATTTCTTACCCAACTTCATCCCCCTTCTCTGCAGTTCTGATAGTTGGCTAACTTCTCACTGTGTTGCCTTTATTTTTGCCTCTAACCTCCTTCTCCATGCAGGGTACTGCTCCTTGGTGGTGGAATGTATTTTGTGGCCAAGCATCTCAAGGATCATTATTGCTGTGGTGTATATCAGCTTGTTGGTCTTGGTGATGGTCACAGTGGGGATTGTTCCTAATGCTGCATTCACATCTTCTAGTAGACTTTCAGAGAGTACTTCACTTAGTCTTGGTAACCAGCTGCGGAGGTTCCAGGTGTCCATCTTGCCTACGATCTTCACTCTCAGGTCAGCTGCTCTTGTGTTGAGCGTGTCGGGGCTTGTCATTGGGGCTTGATACCCAATCTCGGGTGGGGGTGGTGTTGTTTCCCCCCTGACCTGGCGTCCTGGCTCCCCCTTGCCGTAGCATTTGTGTTGTATTTCTTCAATCTCTAGTTGTGATAGCAGTTGCCGTTTGCGGATGTTGGAACACTGAGCTACTAGATGCTTTGGCCCTAGTGTAGATGGTGGGTTTCGAAGTTTCCATAGGTCCCACATCCTCTTCATGTAGCCCCTATCGGTGGGGTTACTCATGTAGTAGCACTCCAACAGTTCTCTGTTATCAGCCCTCGTCCACGAGTGTCTTGTTCCAGTAGCCCATTTCTCATCAGGTTGACCCGGGCGACGTCCGAGCCGGTATGACTCCAGTATTTCTATCGCTCATTTGTAATGACGTAGGCTAGTGGCGTTAAGGACCTTGCCTAAGGGCCCACACTGGTGATGCCCTGGTCGGGATTCGAACCCCCGACCATTTGGTCTCCCCGCACCGAAGTGGCGTGTGTGCGCGTGTGTGCGCCATTTTTGCACAGTGCCATAATAATGTTTTTATTTTTGTTAAATTTATGGCATAAGAAGTAACTATGCATCAGTGTTTGCTGAAAATATTGTGCATTTCCAAGAGAGACTGTGTTAACATCTTTTCAATTAAAAAAATCATCAAAATCTGTTATTTCTCAAGGGGTGCCTAAACTTTTGCATAAGACTATATATATACACACACATACATACACGCCCATACATACATACACACGCACACACAATTGTACTACAGAGGCTTTCAATGGTCTTTGAAAACCATATTGTATTTAGTGGTGAAATCTTTTTACTAGTGAAACTAGTGTGACAGCAATAATACTCACGGAATTCCGGTGTTCTCTTTGTAGTATTGGCACTCCAGTTGCTCCAGTGACCATGGCCCTCAACTGCATTTTTGCAGCGCACCTGAATGACATATACCGTGTCTGGTTGAAGGTCCTGAAGTCTGAAAGACTCTATGTCCTTAGCAATGTCCTCAGGAGGTACCTAAAAGACAATATGCATATTTCTGTTATTGATTTTGCCAACTAATAATCAGTAAGCAAACAATCATAAATCTACATAAAGAAAGAAGACAAATTATATGGAACTAGCTAAAAGGGGAAAAGGCATACAGCCAGAGTGCACACAGCCTAGAATGTCTGCCTCCACATATGTCATTATTTTGCTGGTATTTGGTCACAAATTAGGAAAATATTTGACCTGAAGATGGTGCTGGAGGTCAAGTCAATGGATAACAAAAGATATGACAATTCATCTTGATAGGAATAAGAATCTCTGACCAAATTTTTTATACGTCTGGTTGAATTTCATTAATTAAGCAGCTTATGACTAATACAATACAATTTCTGTTTATTCTGGTGGAAGTGTTGGGAAGGTAATGTATTTTACAGACATATACAGTATACTATAATAGCATTTATGGCCAAAAATATGATCTATGTGTTTAGGTGCTGTTCTGTTATTGTGAAAATGCACAATATGAGAAATTAGTGAGAGTAGTAAAAGAAGAAACAAACATATTTACATAAGTCCAACTCTGAGATCCTTCTGGGCAGTATCTGATTTGATATGTTAATCTCAAATAATACTTTTCAATAGGTTGAGTCCAGTTTATGAGAAGTGCCGCAGGAAAGCTTGGTTCTGAGATGACTCTGACATCTGATGGAGGGTTTGTTTTCACTGCAACAAGACACGTGAGGCGAAGATTACCATTCATTACTTATGGCAAATTTCAACAGGGCCAGCATTGTGTGTAAAGTAAATACATTTCAGACCAGACTAAATTAGAACATGAAGATATGACAACTTCATACAGAAACACAGCAATCAACTTACCAAACCAGCCAGCATCTACTTTAAGATGCTCTGACTCTGCTGTTCCCAGTTTGTTGCGTGCCTCCACCCAGACTTCCATTGTCATATGATTGGGGAAAACGTTCAAACGTACTTCAGTGTGGTTTTCATCAGTTGACATACTGAAGTTTTCACTGCTGTTGACAGAAGATTTTAAAACCATTCAGAGGAACTCAATGTTTCCTGATACTTAATTGTATCATTATATATTCCCAAAGTCCAACGTCCCAATCCTCCCCCTAACCCATGGGCTTAATTTGAAACAACTCCAGGAATTGTCAGCCTGCACTGACTCCAGCTTTTTGACAACACACATCGGTCAGATTTCATTTACGCTCACTTATGTTTTTTTTTCTACAACTGTGCACGCCAGCCACTGAAACCACTGCTTCATTAGGTTTGGTACTATAAAACTATCGTAATGCATTTCTCCAAGAGTGAGTCTATCTAGGCATTATCTAGTCTACACTAGATAATGCTATTATGATAAAGTAAAAAAAAAAACAAACAAACAAACAACAAAAAAATACCGTATTTTTCGGAACTGTAAGTCACACTTTTTTTTACTCATGTGGCTTATAGTGCAACTTAAATAGTGAAATGACTTATGTTAATTTTCTGTGGTGTAAATATAGTGTATACCAGGGAAATCTTAGTGTGTTATCTAGTTAGCATGTTGGTGTGAGTTGAACAGAAAAGTCTAGGGGTATACTCACGGGATCACTCTAACAAACAGTGTGTATGTTGTAGGAATATCTGGCGTCTGACGTCCCACTGAATCCCACTTACAGCTGAGAACTGGAGAGATGTAGAATTTCTCTTGAACTGACAAGCAGGACAGATTCTCAGGCTTCTCTGGACGATCTGACATTGTAAGAAACACAGACATTTTTTTAAACTTCACTTTTGATACTGCAGGAAGCAACTTTCAGTTCAACACTCTGTTTAACACAACAAAAACTTACAGCCTTTTCGAAGGAAAATCCCATGAATAAATTTGCCGCTATTCAGGAAAACATAGTGGTTTTTTTCTTTGTTGCAGGAGCAAAATAACCATTCGGCTCTTTCATTGGTGATGAGAACAGTGACATTAAGAGCTGAGCTGTTGACCTTAATGTACTGTTCTTTGGGTACAGTAGTGTCATGTAGCTTCCAGTATAGGTCATCTGCTGTAATTTTATCTGTGTTGATGATCAAGCATGTAGCCGTGAAGTTAGTCCCAATCTCAAGCAGTGGAGACTGTGGCGCTATCACCAAATGGCTGTCATTTTCTGAAGACCAACAAAACAAGAAAAACATGTTGAGAATCTACTAAAGTACTAGTCATATCAGAGGTCTGCTTGCATCAATAGCACCATTTCAAATATATTACTGTGACTGCTGAACCAGCAAATATGCCACAATTCCTCCCACAGTCTAAGCAACCAGCACAGAACAAAAGGAACATCTGCTTCTGCACTTGAGGGGCTGTGACTGTACTGTTTTTTTCTGCTCCAGCTTTTAGAAAATAAAATAGTGCTACCTTTTTGCCATACCAGGTAATCAGCCAAAATTACCTACTTTCGTTGTGCTATGTGTTTGTAGCATATAAGATAATTGGATGTTTTTTTTTAATGTCAGTACCAGCAGTAGGCCTGTTTTGTGACAAATTGTTAATGACAATTGGGAAAATAGGGAACTGTGCTTATAGGAATTACTGTGGAAAAAATCCTCTGCTTAAGGAGACTCTCAAAGAAGTCCGAAAGAGGCTACTTTTTGGAAGCCTTATCCAAGGACGAGCCCAACCAGTTACCTCTGCCTAACCCGGGGCTGCATGCTGTAACGTTACCTCCAAAGTGCCTGGGGATGATTGGATTCGGATTTGGCGCTACACAAAAAAATAAAATGAACCAAAATTGAAATTGAAACTTGACCTGAAGTAAACAAAATTAAAGTGAAGTGAGCTGAAGTGAGTCTCCTCCAACTTGTACGTTATAAAGGCATTGTAAGTGTTGGCTACTGCAGTTTGACATGTAATACCCAGGCAGTTAATCCAGGTTAAAGTGTGAATGACATGACGTTTGTGGTCAGCTGGTGCACGTAAAGCCAGCACTACCCAAGACTGCACATTAGACATAGCAATAAACAGTGACGTGGTAACTGACCGCCTCTGGCAGGGAGAGCAGACAGCAGGCGAGCTAACACCAGCAGCTGGAGCAGTCTCGCAGACACCATGATGACGACTCGCTAGAAACACAGAAACACAAAGTCAGAAAGGACCGGGTACTGCCACACAAACTTTACAACCCCCATTAACACGTTATCATGGCGCGTCGTCCAGGTTAGCTTAGCAGCTAACTGTTAGAAATCATAGTGGAGACTTAACGCTAGAGAACAACTCGCTGTGGTGCTTACGGCCCCACAGAGGCTAACGCATGGTGTAGAAACACCGAGGAACTAACGTTTGGCCGTGAAAGTTTTAGTTACACACAAGTACAAAGTTGAAGCTCGCACGGCCACCGCCATGTTGTTTCCGCAGTCAAAAGCAGGAGGTAGTTACTCACCTAAATTGTGTCAGGTTCGCCACCTCTATAGTCTTTTCTAGATCAATAACATCCTTCTTAGCGGCAAGAACCTGTCACTCGTCAAAACGAGCTAAGTCCAATGTAGTTACCCTTGGGCTCAGGTCCGTGCCAGTGGTTCTGCAGTAATACGACCCACTTCCCGTCACAGAAAAGCCGTGTCGCAATATGTAGCGCAAGCTGCGCCAAACCTCCACGATCTCACAGCATACGGATTGACCGAGGACCCTGCTGTTCAGCGTGTGTCCTGCTATTGCACGTTTATGGATCAGCGTAAACGCGCAGCGGCGACATGTTGTCTGATGATTGGTCAAAGAAACTGTTTGTCAAAACCGTTCGACGAATCGGAGAGCTTGATGTCACTGTCCCGGTTTTGTGCGTCCTCCCTTGTTGTTTTCCAGTATGTCTCCACCCCCTTTCAAAAGCATGTCCGAGCTCTTAAAGAGCACCGAGCTGCTAAACAAATATGATCAAGGCATTTGTTGGAGCAATTTATAGATGCTTGTTCCTTGTTTGTTGGTTATCTAGAGGTTGAGTCATGGAAACTGGACTTCTAGTTTTTTTTAGGTCGAAACGTTTCATCAGTCTAAGGAGAGCTGGTTTCCCTCAGACTAGATAACTTCACCTGGTCGACTGAAAATCTTCACAGACTTGTTTGTTGGTTCTTCATTGGTTTACTGCAATTTTAGTTTTGTTTTTTGTGAATATTTAATTTATTAGGGCAGCACGGTGACTTAGTGGTTAGCACTGTTGCCTCACAGCAAGAAGGTTCCTGGTTTGAAACCCATTAGAGGCCTTTCTGTGTGGAGTGTGCATGTTCTCCCTGTACTTGCGTGGCTTCTCTCAAGGTACTCTGGTTTCCTCCCACAGTTCAAAAACATGTGTGTCAGGTTGATTGGTGACTCTAAATTGCCCATAGGAGTGAGGGTGAGTGTGTGAGGTTGTTTGTCTCTGTGGCCCTGGGTTGGGAGCTGAAGACTGGGAGGATAAAATCCAGGAATTTAATGCTAAGTGTAATTCTTTATCCACAGATAACATTAACATAATAATGTATCGTAGTAATGTTTAGTATAATAGTGATGTTTTTATATAATGTATTTTGTTGCAGTAAGTCAGTATAGTGCAAGTGGTTGTCCTAGGGCTAATTACACTAATAATGTCCACTGATAGTTTTTAATAGGCTGACCAGCAATGCACTGTACCAATCACATTAGAAACATTCTTTACATGTAATATCTTCACAAATGTCTCCTGCCTTACTGATCCTCAGTTTTATTACAACTCCAAATTCCTGTTTCAATTCCTGTCCTGATGTCAAAACTGTGAAGTTTCCTTTGGTTTTTGTTAGTGAGTTGTTTCATATTTTTGTTTTATTCCTGTTGTATTATTCAATTCAATTCAATTCAATTCAATTTTATTTGTATAGCGCCAAATCACAATACAAATCATCTCAAGGCACTTTACAAAAACTAAAACTAAAAACCCAACAATTCCCTTATGAGCAAGCACTTGGCGACAGTGGAGAGGAAAAAACTCCCTTTAACGGAAGAAAAAAACCTCCAGCAGAACCGGGCTCAGTTTGGGCGGCCATCTGCCTCGACCGGTTGGGGTGAGTGGATAGAGCAGAGAGAAAAGAACAGCAACAATAAACAACAAATAGACACTGCAGGTTGGTGGGGCCAGTAACTGCACATCAGCAATATACAGCTCCAGGACCAGGGACACCTGCAGAAGGTACAGAGAGAGACAGAGAGAGAGGGAGGGAGAGAGCACAAACTAGGGGAGAGAGAGAGCACAAGGTTAGTAACATTCAATGGTGGAATATACATGAGGTGGGAGAGGGGGGAGGGGGGGGGGGTTAGGGTAGGGGAGCTCAGTGCACCGATTGTCCTCGGGCAGTCTAGGCCTATAGCAGCATAACTAACTAAGGGATGGTTCAGGGTTGCCTGAAGCCAGCCCTAACTATATGCTTTGTCAAAGAGGAAGGTTTTAAGTCTAGCCTTAAAAGTACAGAGAGTGTCTGCCTCCTGAACCCAGTCTGAGAGCTGGTTCCACAGGAGAGGAGCTTGATAGCTAAAGGCTCTGCCTCCCATTCTGCTTTTGAGAACTCTGGGAACCACAAGTAGGCCTGCACTCTGAGAGCGAAGTGGTCTATTGGGATAATATGGTACTATGAGGTCTTTAAGGTATGAAGGAGCTTGATCATGAAGGGATTTGTATGTGAGAAGAAGGATTTTAAATTCTATTCTATATTTTACAGGGAGCCAATGAAGAGAAGCTAATATAGGAGAAATATGATCTCTCTTGCTAGTTCCTGTCAGGACTCTGGCTGCGGCATTCTGGATTAATTGGAGGCTTTTCATTAAGATATTAGGACATCCAGATAGTAATGAGTTACAGTAATCTAGCCTTGAGGAAACAAATGCATGGACTAGTTTTTCTGCATCATTTTGAGACAGGATGTTCCTAATTTTGGAAATGTTGCGCAGGTGAAAGAATGCAGTTCTAGAGATTTGTTTTATGTGTGAGTTAAAGGACATGTCCTGGTCAAAAATAACTCCAAGGTTTTTTACAGTAGTGCTGGAGGCCAGGGCTATGCCATCTAGAGTAGCTATAATTTTAGAAAAGTTATTTCTGAGATTTTTAGGCCCAAATATAATGACTTCTGTTTTCTCCGAGTTTAAAAGTAAAAAGTTACTGGTCATCCAAGCCTTTATGTCAGTTAGACAGGCTTGAAGTCTGGTTAACTGGTTTGTGTTAACAGGTTTAATAGATAGATATAATATATTATGTGTATACTATTTTGTTCATGTTGTGAGTGTATGCCCTGGAACCTTGGAAATGAGATGGCATTTCAGGACATTTATTAAATACAAGAAATCATCTTGACCTGCAGGACCTGTGAAGTGTTAGCCTAAAGTTTAAGGAACACCATAAAAACGTCAGTTTATATTCTTTAGTATAAACATCAATTACATTTTGTTAGTCCTTGGAAATTAAAATCAGTTTTTAGAGCAAAAACTGAAATTGTGTTTACTGGATTTGGTTGCAGTCCCCCATGGACATCAAGGATGGATAAAATAAACTTTTTATTATTAACAATGTCACTAGATCAGTTTGTCTATCTCAAATTCAAATCAGTTAATTACATTTTTCAGACGTTAGAACAGTTCAATGGACTTGATGACCAATGGAAGTATTATTTTGCTTATCTAATTAAGATATTTAGAAAAATATTTACTCATTTGCATGCACTTCTCAGCACGTATTGCACTTCATGTACCTTGAGGAAAGAGCTTAATGGAATTTGTAGCAGCACAGCAACAGTTTTTATGTGAGAACCTTTTCACACTTGCACAATAAAAAAAAAAAATTGAAGCCAAGTTCATTTGTAAACTGCATTTTGACACACAGCTCCAAGTTACATTAAAGTTAGTACATAAAAACTGAGTTGTCTTCTCACTCATTTCTTGTGTCTGTATGTAATTACTTTGAAATAACCAATGCAAACACTTGTCTTAAAAGCAGTATCAGAATTGTGAATCAATCATTTGCACAGCTGTGTTCAGACCTGTTTGTCATGCCATATATTCCAGAGTAGAGGAGTATGAGATTAAAACAACTCACCATAAAAAATAAAAGACAACTTGGAATAATGAGATTTATTATTACAGGGCACTTTTTTGTTACAATAGTGAAAATCCTTTATTTAAAATTAGATGTCAGTATTACAACTCCCAGCATTTTATTTAGTTCATCTTTTAACATGGAAAATAAGTTCCACTTTTTCATTTCTACTACTCTGTTCGACTCGTGTTTAATTCTTTTAGTAATGTAATTACTTTTTGAATTCAAAATATTGAGGTTTATACTTTTTAGACTTAAACACACTGGACAAAAAATAATGTAGTCAAGAGAAAAGAGATAGATTTTAGTGTAACATATATACTACAACATACAATAAAGTGTTTCAAGTTTAACAAGTCCCACATATAAAGAAAAAATACAATTTGCCCTTGCCTTTCAAAATAAGTGTTTTTTGATCTGTCCCTACTATGGTTAGGATCTGGGTAGGAATAAGCACCAAAATAACTCAGCGGGAAAAAGGAAACTAAGAACTGCCTCCTTGGGATTTATCAACATGGTCCAATTTGGTGACACATTATCATAGGTTAATGTCTAAAATTGTTTATTATCCTAGACATGTCTTGGATACTCCTATATCACGTTATCAACCAAGGGTATACACATGAAAATACAAAAGGTTTTTTATGTGCACTAAGAACTTGTATTAGTTTCAAGCTCTTAAGAGCTTAAGAGCAAGAAATTCATTGTATATTCCACCACCAATCGTGGCCGTGGGGCAGTCGTGGCCTAATGGCTAGGGAGTCGGACTTATAATCTGAAAATTGTAGGTTTGAGTCTCAGGTCCAGCAGGAGTTGGCAGTGGCACAGAGTGAATAGCCAGTGCCCTGTCCACCCTCAATACCACGACTGAGGTGAGACCCTTGAGCAAGGCACCAGATCCCCCAATTGCTCCGTGAGCGCCGCAGCATTGGCTGCCCACTGTGTGTTTGCACGGTGTGTGTGTGTGTGCATTTGGGTGGGTTAAATGCAGAGCACAAATTCCAAGTATGGGTCACCATACTTGGCCATGTAAAGTCACTTTCATTGAATGTCACTAACCTTATGCTCTCTCCCTCTCTCTGTTCTCTCTCTGTACCTTCTGCAGGTGTCCCTGGTCCTGGAGCTGTGTGTTGCTGATGTGCAGTTACTGGCCCCACCAACCTGCAGTGTCTATCTGTTGTTTATTGTTGCTGTTCTTTTCTCTCCTCTATCTACTCATCCCAACCGGTCGAGGCAGGTTGCCGCCCAAACTGAGCCTGGTTCTGCTGGAGGTTTTTTCTTCCGTTAAAGGAAGGTTTTCCTCTGCATTGTCGCCAAGTGCTTGCTCATAAGGGATTTGTTGGGTTTTTTGTTTTTGTAAAGTGCCTTGAGATGATTTGTATTGTGATTTCGCGCTATACAAATAAAATTGAATTGAATTGAATTAGAAAATCCCCATGTTTGGTCAAACAAGACTTTTCCATCAGAAAAAAAAAATATGTCTGATTAATGGTACAGTATATGCAAAGGGTTGCACACAAAATAGGTTTCAGCTTTGAATGGACACTATGTTGCTTATCTAAGGTCAGGGACTCCAAATATTTACATACTTGATTTAGATTTAGATTAAGATCTGTAAGGGTGTATGCTGGGAGCACTGGGTGGGAGGTCAAACATTTTTTGGATTGCTTTATCTTTCAGGCTATCCTGCACTCACAACTCAGACCTCTATAGATTGTTGAGCTCCAGTAGAGTTTGGTCCAAAACCTGGTGCATGTCCAGGTTCTCTTCTTTGGCCTGGGCCAGTTTCTCTGGAAAAGCAAACAGTCACAGGTGAGCTTCCAAATACATTTCCTGTCTGGAAGTGAATAGACAGAAAATCCATGTAATTATTTGTGCACAGTCTATGCAGTGCAGTTTTACTATAAAACAGTTTGCTAAAAAGACAGGAGACTATCAGTCCCCAGAGGTGATGAAGAGCACTTTAAATTACTTATTTTTTACTTCTTACAGTCCAAACACTTAGATATTCAGTTTAAAAGAGGAAGAAGTATGCCTTTTCTCTTGTTGGGGTATGGCATACAAATCCAGTTCCAGGCTCTCAAGATATTAATAAATATGTGTTATATATTAAAAATATATTAACGTGTGTCTATCTCAGGATGCTTTAACACACAGTGAAGTCACACAATAAGTAATAATTGCACATCATTTTGCAGGTATTTGGTCATATACCAAAGGACTGGACAAATCACAGCTTTGACCTTAAGGGGGCGCCAGATGAAAAGTCAGCTGCTTATCTAAGATATCACAACTCATCCTGAGAGGAATATGAGTGTCTGGACCAAATGTATTCACAATCCATCTAGTAGATGGACTGAAGTGGTGGATCAACAGAAACAGACAGATGGACACTGCCATTCCTGAAGCCATGTCACTACCATTACTAATGATAAAACTGTAGGTCATCAGTTCACTATGGCATATCTGTATTGTCATTGTCTGTCACCTGTGAATAGCATTTGTGTGAATCTGACTTTCCACAAAGAGTTATATTGGCTTGGAGACTTAAGCAACTGCCTGAAGTCTAATGGTACCTCATACAGTCCAATGTTGTCCCTCCAATCTGGTGTCTCCTTTAATGCATCATTGTAATAACAGCCAACAGTTCTGAACTTATATTGATTGCCTTCATCGGGACCATCATATAAGACGGTGTGAGCAGAGCGCTTGTGTTAAATGCTTTGCAAACAGCAAAAAGTAAAGACACCTATGTAAAAGTGTAAAAACACCAGAAATCATTGAGAGTTCAATGAATGTCATAGGTTTTGGTAACTGCATCACTGCATTTGCAGTCTTAAAACAATGAAGAGAGAAACTGTAACAACAGTGAAATATACAGTACATTAGCTGTCAAGTGCTTCTGGACCTTATGCAGGAACAATTTCATATTCTTCTCCTAAAGCTCTCTGACTCTCATTTCAGCCTGACAAATGCCACCTGTTCATGAATACTTGAGTCTTTGTGAGATTTCATTATAATCACTGTTGTGCAACGGTTGCAGGTAGGTTTTACATACAAAAATGTTAGAGAATAAAAATAAGCTTTTTACAGTGTTAAAACAGTCATGCACCACCTGCAGTAGTGACTTAATTCCATCAAATAAATAGATGATTGATTGTTTTATGTAAATCAACATCTGTTTTTATCCTACTAAGAAGTAGTGTTCAGTTCTCAGGAAAAAGAATGACAGAAAATATCGTGGGACTCATTGTATACATTGCCTAGAAGGCACAGTGAACAAATCCGCTTCTGTGCTTCCATAACCATAAGTGGTAAAGTACTAGCTCATTAAGATCTCTGCTTTTAAATAAATTATTCACCACAAATTTTGATTTAGTCCACACCTCATCAGGCCACTGCTTTTCACTCTAAGCAAACACACCATGAGCTTTTCAATGGAAAAAAAAAAAAAAAAAAACTTCACCAAACAATGTGAAAAGATAGAAATGTTAAGTACAGGAAGTAAGGGCAAGAGAAACATGGCAAGACTGTAAGGAGACAAAAAGTCAACAGAGCTTTAATCCATTTATTACACAGGGAAAGGGAGAGAACAGAGAGGGGAATAGGTTTATTTCAATAAGAAGAGAACAAAGTCGGTGAATCAGAACACAGCAGTGACAGGATGAGCAGTAACATTTACCTTCTGCAAAAAGAGGAGTGTTGTGCAACACAGATACAGTGTATGGGGGTGTGGGTGGATTCAGACAATTTGTTGCTAGTATCTTCCAGCCCAGAATACCACTGTGGAATGAAAAAAACAACAGCAAGCAGGCAAAGAAGAGTTCAGACAGGAAGGAGGAGTAGAGAGGAAGTCAGAGAGCATCTACAGTGTAGTCATGTCGTTGAGGGCCAGGTCTAGCTCCTCACTGAGAGCTTTGCCCTTCAGCTTCTGAGCATACACTTCATCTGGAAAAACGAGAGGAAGAGACAGAGAGAAGGAACAGAGTAGACAGACACACAGAAAGGAAAGAAAAGTATGGTGAAAAGGAGATTAAAATGGTATTTCAAAGAGCTCACCAAGTACAAACAACAGCCAGAGCACACAAATTTTAACTTGCAGACCATTCAGTGCAATGATGTAATCCCTGATCTGTTCAAATATACACAAAGTGACCAAATCATGCAGAGTTATCAATGAGAACTGCTCATCACTTCCATTTACAACACACCAAACACCTAGTGTAAATCAAGCAGGCTTTTCAATGATTTCATTAATAAAATTATTAGTGTAGTCAGGCAACCAGAATTTCACTTTTTATGCCTTTTTACCTTCTTGAACATTTCTTGATATTTTACTAATTTCCTGTCATATCTCCAGTATTTATATGTAAAGCATTTCTTTTCTAGTACAACCTAGCCCTCAGCCTTTACAGATCCTCTCATAACTGTGCTCATCAAGGCCACAGGACCCCAAAGCTGAAAACTAGAGAGTCTCAGTATTATCATTCTGTCACCGAGGAAGTTAAGCAGATGACAACACTATGCTTCTACACTTAGAGCAATTCAGTGCATAAACAGGCAAGTAAAATAAACTCAACCAGTTAGGGGTGATTTGACCCTTCCAATCATAAACAGCTTCATCAGTCAAAACCTCAGTACACAACACAGCCACTCATCAGTTCAGTTCCAACAGCAGAAACGGAATTAGAGAAGCAGTTAGTTCATGTATTCAGTTAAGCAGGGCAGGTATGACTGGTGATAGGTGAATACCTTCCAAATCATCAATGGTCTTCTCTAGCTTGGCCACAGACCTCTCTGCAAACTCTGCACGGGTCTCAGCCTAAAACACAAAGCACAGAATGGCATGTTTCAGTAAATAGCCCGACACATCTTAAGACTGTCTCTGCAAGCAATAGAAACAGTTAATGCCTCAGCAGAAAAGTGAACAAATCCTACCTCTTTCAGTTTTTCAGTGAGAACTCTGATCTCTTCTTCATACTTATCCTCCTTTTGGGAATACTGAAATTCAAACACAAAAAGTATTAAAGCACAATTAAATACTTTTACAACCCACACAACCACACGTCTTTGTCACAACTTGAATTGTTTTAAAGGAAGGAGAGTAGTATAATGATGCATAACTGGTTGTGAAACATTCACTGTAACAGAAAAAGCTTAAGATAGCTGTACGGGGATTTTAATATCGTCATCATGTCACCATGTTAATAAAAGTTTGTGCCTCTTGCGTATTTTTATTACATTTGTGTACATTCAAGTCAAATGTTTCCAAAACAATGTCCAAACATCTTTGAAAGTTGTTCAACAAAACTTCAAAAAAAAAATCTAATCACATCATACCAAATGCTGAATTCCTGATTCTAATGTACGTCCTTATCTGACTGAAGATTGCAGCTGGAACTGACATTCTGATTAGTAAAACTTTTGATCTTGGTTCATGCCTTACAAACTAATATGGGGCTGCTAAGAATTTTGTTTTTTTTCAGACTACATTTCATACACCAGAATTGACAGCAAAGATGCCATCTGACTGGCCAGTCCTGAGGCTTAATGCCCCTTAGCTCCTACTGTACCTTTTCAGCCTGGGCTTCCAGTGACTTCAAGTTGTTGGTGACATTTTTCAATTCTTCCTCAAGGTCACCTGATTTACTGAGTAACGCAAGAAAGAGGAAAAGCAAGAGAAGAGAAAGCAGTGATTTGAAAGGTACGAAAGCAGAAAAGATGAAACGCTGACACTATCTGAAGGACCCCTCCAAGATTTTTCTGAATACTCAGAAGATGGATTTCATTTATATTTGCATTTAAGTCAGACTGCAAACAAGGGTTTTAGCAAAATGCCAGCGTGCTAAAGTAAACTGTAATATAAGTCTGCTGTTATTTCATATGTTTCTCATTGTCACCAAATCCCACATGCAAACCAACAACATATGAGTCTGTTTATCAACTTCCTATTGTATGCTTCTCAGCCACAGGTGTACTGGTTCCTAATGAAGCTTTCAAAATCCTTCAAAGATATTTCAGTATTTTCAATTCCATTTTTTATAAAGTTCCAACTTATATCTAGTGCTATATTGAGCACTTATGGACAGTGTACTGTATGTGTGTGTTCAGAGTAGTGACATGTCACAGTGTGACTCACTAATCGTTAGTACTTGTAGATAATATTAACCTTGTGCTGAGGACCAGGTCTCCTTTTTGCTTGTGTCTCTGAAGCATGATATTCACTTGTTTTATGTTAAATGTTTTAATTATTGACAGTTGACTTAAATGAATTTTCAAAGAGTTTTACATGTTTGTAATTACAGAGATATTCAAGGGTAAGAAAAGAAGCTGATTGCCCAACCCTAGTCACCTCAATACAAGGAGCTTTTGTTACTCGGTGTCTCCATTTTTTCAACATGTTCTTGGGATTTCATTTCTTGACTGTAAGTCAAATCAGCACCACTTTACCAGTGCTGCAGTTTTGTAAGACTAATTGAAATGGTGTTCATTACATGCAGCAAAGAAATAATACTACTACAAAAACAGCATTACTAATTGTTATTAAATAGTATCTAAAAAAAACATTATAGCCCTTATTTAAACACATGAAACACAAATGTCAATGGAATTTTGACAGGTTTGTGGGCCCAAAATTTGGAATCTTTTTTTCTGAAACACAGATATTTTTTGTCCCCTTCAGTTATTACTGCCATTTCCTATTCATGGATTTGGGGTTAAAAACATTTAATCTACATTGCAATGTACACTTCATATTTTCCATTTCTTCAAATTTGCCGTTTTGTTTGCTTGTTAACTTCATGGTATTCCCTGATACTGAGAACCAAATCTTTTCCCTTGAACATATTCATTGTGGGTTTGCTTCTTTTCATGGGACTTGACATGAAAAACAATAACCAGACTTATTGTTTAAATAGAGCATGCTTGCTGTCACAGTAAGTGCAGATTTGAAACAAAACAGGGTGAGGCATTGAGAGGCTGCATGTTAGAGGAGCATAAGGCAGCAGTTCACAATGAGACCTTAGTGGAGTTTGTACAGTAAGTACCTCTTCCTCTCCGCACATCATGGACTTCAAATTCTGATCCATTAGTCTCAGCTCCTCCTCCAGCTCGCTCACTCGCCTGCAAGATGTTAGTCCATGAGGTCGGAAGTGAGGGGGCACAGTGGGTAGGGCAGCCATAAAACAATCAATCCCATACAGGCGGTGGTGGGGTATTCAGGCATGCATTACAGACAACACACAGGAGAGAACACAAAACAAACATCTAGGTCTATGTGATTAGTACATTTGTTATGTCCTGCAGCTTGTGATTCATACATGATGCTAGAGAGCACAAGAACACTTGAATCATCAATTAGTCAACAGAAAAAAAATCCATCAACAACTTTAATTTTTGATTATCTGTTTCGGTCGATAACAGATCAAAAATGACAAACATAGGTTCCAGTGTCTCAGATACAAAGACTTGTTTTCTCTGTTTTACAACACTTTAGTGAATGTCTTGGGTTTTGGACTGTTTGTCAGATAAAAAGAGATAGTTGACTCTGGAATCTGGCATTTTATAGCCCAAACGATTAATCAGAGTATTGAAACCGCATCTGTAGATTAGTCAACAGTGATCATAAGTTGCAGTTGTTAAGATAATTATTATTTAGGAGACTCTGCAACACAATTCCCACTGGTATTAATATAAACAGGCGACAAATCAAATTATTGTAAACTAAGAAAT
Organism: Mastacembelus armatus; assembly: GCF_900324485.2. Taxonomy (NCBI): domain Eukaryota; kingdom Metazoa; phylum Chordata; class Actinopteri; order Synbranchiformes; family Mastacembelidae; genus Mastacembelus; species Mastacembelus armatus. The sequence continues at coordinate 1,790,355 of NC_046644.1, read as the reverse complement.
TTATCAAGGGCAAATTAATGTGCAAGATCACATATTGACATATTAACATAAATAATGTACAGTGGCGATATGAGTTTTTCCTGGTGTAGATGTCTACTTACGCCTCAGCCACCTCAGCACGCTCTTCTGAGCGCTCTAGATCACCCTCAAGGATCACCAGTTTACGCGCAACCTGCAGACATTCAGCACATGCTGAACTGAGCCTTCCAAACTAATGACTCTAAAAGAGGATCTGATTACAGCAACCTTTAGCATTTATCCTCACTGACACTAATACTCAGTTGCAATTCCATGCTAAACATTTTACTAAATGAAATCTAATCTACACTTTTTAGGATATGTTTTTATTGCTTGAAAATACATTTATAATATTGTGTGTCTGGTCTGCAATAATAAGCACACTCTTACCTCCAATTGTTTTAGTATCCCTTACTTTGTAGACAAATATACTCTAAAATAGGTTATAATACATGTCTAGCATTGTGGTGTGGAACCTGGAACTCAAAGACCATGAAAAAATGTGATTTCCCCACCTCTTCATATTTGCGGTCAGACTCCTCAGCAATGTGTTTGGCCTCCTTCAGCTGCATCTCCTGGAGCTCCATCTTCTCCTCGTCTTTCATTGCTCTGTTCTCTATGACCTTCATACCTCTGAATGACAAGAGGAACAGACAGTAATGAGCAATCAGTCACAAAGTATTGTGATTAGATTCATTATAGTGTTCTTCAGCGCATCATGATTTGTTAATGCTAACAAACATTACCTCCAGTGGATTTTGAGCTTGTCCTGTACTAAAAGTCCAGATATTTCTGAATCTACTACTTCAGTTTTTATCATTCTTTTTGCAATCTGCAAAAGTGCGAATCACTGGCTTTAACTTTAGAAAAACTCTAAGGTAAGAATTTTCTTGACATTTATATTAACAGCAGGGACTATAGTGACCATCTTAGTATCCTAATTAAATAAAGGTCAAAGGAAAACAATAACTGGTCCAGAAATGACTTTTCATATAATGCAAACTAGTGCCGAATTAACCTGTAAGGGGACCTTGGGGCAAAAATGATCTGTGTGGACCCTTTAGCCTGGCTAGCCGGACCCACTCCTTTCTTAGCAAAAGAATGTGTAATTCTTTGTATAGAATAGGAAAAGAGTTACACTGGCTGGCCAGGCTAGATACCCCCTGAAACACAGCATCCCAATTTGTGCCAGTATATTGAGTTAATCAAAGGCTTTATTTTGTTTTCCTCACTGCCTCATAACATCTAACAGATGCTTTCATTATACAATTTGTTTCATTAAAGAACTGAAAATATAGCAACATACCATAGATGTCAAACAACTGCAACCTTCACTGACATGATGACTGACACAGAGAGGGATTAATGGAAAGAGAAAAGCTTTTTAAGCTTAGTGTTAGCTGTAGGAAACAGCCTGTTAAGATTTTAGGTGGATGAACATAATTCACCTTTCACTTTCATCTGCAGCCTTCTCAGCCTCTTCGAGCTTCTGCAGAGCTGTAGCAAGTCTCTCCTGAGCTCGGTCCAACTCCTCCTCCACCAGCTGGATACGCCTGTTTAGAGACGCTACTTCTGCCTCAGCCTGTAGGGAGAGATAAGACACACACACACACACACACACACACACACACACACACACACACACACACACAGAGATAAAAAGCTTTAAGGCCTACTATATCTGTAAGAATAACTATCTTTGTGGCAGAAAAAGAGAAGCATCAACAGTGTATTTGAATACAACAATATATTAATAGGAGAGCCCTGTTGATAAACTGTGACTGCAGGGCGCCTATTAGATGATAAAGCCGGTGTGAAATGGAGATTGTTGTTTAATTAATAGAGTCACACCTCAAAGCTACGTAAGAGGAAAACACATACTTTTCCTAAATCCATGTAATGCTAGTCTAGCAATGATTTCATTATGTATGTGGTGTTTGCAGTTGTTACAGTTCCAAAATAAAGTTCACAGGAGACCTGCAGAAAAGCATATGTCATTGACCATAACTGAGCCATTACTTGACTTGACTCACAACAGGGCTTTAATAAAGCCAAGAGTACACTTGGATTTCACATGAAGATATTTTAGTAACAACCTACAACACCAATAAACGTCCTACAATAAAATCTACGTTGGGAATAGCATTGAAAGTCCAGTTTGCTCTCATGATAGTAGCTAAACTAAAATTTGACTTTCAAAAACGCTTTTAAAACCTCAAATGGTCAGCCGGTGAAGTATTATCTGGCTCTCACTCTGTATATTGATGCTTGGCTATGCAGTACTGCGATATATATATTTTTTGAATATATTGTTGTAGTAATACTAGCGTTACTGCCGCTTTAGCCGCGGGCAACGTGTACTTTAAGTTGTAGTAAAACAATCGTTACTGCCGTAAAGTTACTGGTAACGTGTACTTCAAGTTGTAGTAATGCTAGCGTTACTGCCGCTTTAGCTTCTGGTATTTAGCCTATTTTAGCGAGCAGCTGAGAATGGATGTCACTCCTGCATGGCGGTGTTTGGAGTGGGTACCCTCTCTCTGGCCTGCCTCTCCGTGTCAGCCTCCCCCTGCAGCAGATCGGCCCGGTCCTCCGCCTCGTACACCGCCTGCTGCAGGGTCTGGATTTTCCTCCTCACCGCGTCAATGGACGTCAGAGCCGCCATGCTGAAAAGACTCCTCTGGCTTCTTCCAGGTGTCACTGTGTTGCCGTGGCAACGGTGTCAGAGGTTGGATTCAACGCATGATTCTTCCGGTTGCAATTTCAAAGTAATGCCAGTATCTACACGCCTCTTACTTTGAAATGAGACCAACATCAGGTGTATGTATAAAACCTTAAGTTAGTTTTGCACATAAACTCTAGTAATTATTAGTCATTTGTTACTTCTGATTACTTAAGTTATACTCACAAATAATTTGTCCTCTTAAATGAACAATTACTGACTCCCTAAAGTAGGTTACATAATTTACCTCCTTAACCTAAACAATAGTGAAGACAGAACTTTTACTTTAAGCAACAATTTGAAAGCAGGACTTTTACTTGTAAGTTGTGAGTATTTTTACTTTATACATTTACTTAAGTAAAAGATCTGAAGACTTCTTTCAAGGGTGGCGGCAGCACATGTGCAGTTTTTATGTTTATATACAACATGACGTTTTACAAATGTGAATATAACAAATACATTAATATTACTAAATTGCACCACATATTATTAAACAGTACATTAAGTATTAATGTACAGCACCCTAAACAATGTGCATCTGCCAGTCTGTACAGTTTTTTCCATTAGTTATAATTCAAACAGAAACTGGTAATCTTATCGTTTATTTTATCAATTCAGTTTGAAAAAAAGCTTAATTTCACTCATGCTGAAAGCCAGGGTGGTCTATGAACTCTGTTCGTATGAAATGCTTCATGGCTTTAAAGCTTTTGATCATTCATTTGACGCAGACAATTTTGCAAAATTAAATATCACTTAAAGTCTTCAGTTATGTTTGTTGCGGTCTGCAAAACGTAAATTGTCATGAATGTATTTAATTTTGTCAGATTATAAGCATTCAATATTAATTACACAAACTACTACATAATGCAGCTATTAAGTGAAAAACAAACAAAAAACAAAGGAAGGATAATTGCCCAGACACTGATGATTGTAAATGGCATCTGACTTGCCCAATAAATAGTTTTTCCATCATATTGCCTGCTACATGTACAGTGCAAATGTCCTGAGGGAGTAATATTTATATTGGAGTGAACACCACCTAGAAGGCAGACTCCAGTAAGCAGCAGAAGCATAAACAACTTGCATGGCTCCCCATTCTTTTCCATCTTTGGCAACATCACAGTAACACTGCACACAGGAAGTTCTCACTCCTTCCAAGACAAATAAACCAAGTTCTCACTCTTCCCTGCATCACTGTGACATTTTTCACTATAATTGGTCATAAATGTGGCAACTCATAATAATGCATAAATATTACTGACTATCCAGAATTACTGAACCAAGTTTTCAATACACATTCTCAGTGCAAGTCCAGAGGTAATGAATAACAACAATAACAGTATACTGACCAAGTCAGGATAGTTAGTTAGTTGAACACTTACAGTGGTAATACTAGTCAGGAATGGCATAAAAACAGTCAGGTAGCTGTGCAGAGTTCTGAGGCTCTTGGAGAGTATACACAGACAAGCACTTCCCTACAGGGTGTTTAGCTACAACTGCATCAATCACATGGTTACTTGGAGATATTAGGTGAGAGATGTAAGGTTTAATGTGGCTTCATGGATTTGAAGTAGAGGAGCTTGTTTGGGTCATTCACAGTCTGGGAAGACCAATTTAGGGTTTAGGGTTCAAGTTCCCTGTTGGTTTTCTAGCTTGGATGACTTTTGACCTAGGCTCATAATAGTTCTCAGTAAGATTATTGCTTTCTAAATGCTCAATACAAAGTTACATTTATTGTTATATCAAAATGATTTCTTGTAATTACAAGCTGCACAGAGACTGAATAGTCAGTGTGCTTAAAGATTAAGCTGGATGTAAGGAGAGGATGTGATGGGAGAGGATTTGAACCATTTAATCTGATCACTTGCAGATAGCACCATGAAAAGAGACACTGGCAGAATGGCAAAATTTCTAGGGGCTGTGATGGGGACATAATCTGAAACTAATATGAGGCTTCGACAGTTTGACAAATTAAGTGGAAATAGTTACATTAAGTTACAATTCTTTGAATATAAAAATCCCCTCTTTTGGTTTACCTAATGAGATGCAGTTCGTTATGTGATTTGTAATTGAAAATTTAATTTGGATGATGTTCTATCCATTAACATATTGGGGTGGGATTTATAATTAGGCATCAGGTAACCAACCAAAAGGGGGTGACCATCTTTATTCCGTGTTTTGTTATACAACCTATACTATATGAACCCATAAAAAAAAAAAAATTAACCATAGGGCAGGGTCTGTCAGACAACAAGGGAATTGTGTGCACTTGTAAGAGTGTCCTATAAGGTCTTAATTGCATGTCAGATTGTAAGGGTATACCCAGTCAGCTTGGGCAGGTATGAGTGAGTTGGCCAGTAATATTAGGATGGTGGCCTTGCTCCTCCCAGCCACCCTTTGGTGGCGTCACTGACATGAATGTCCATGCATTTGCAGAAGGAGAGTACAAGCTAGTGCCAAGCTAGGATTAATGAAATCAATCTTTTGCTCCAAGGTCTCCAGATCGGTTAGAATAGATGGCATTTGACTGAAGGTGCTGACAAGTTTTATGATATGTTGGTAGAATCTGATACTGGACATGACAGATTTAATAGCACCTCTGCTGCTGCTGTCAGCTGCTTAGCTGCAGTCTTCAAATGGAACTAATGATGACACTTTAGAGATTTAGCACAGCCAGTTTTAAATTGTACTCCTCAGGGTCAACATTAAAGTGGTCATGACTACAGGACATATATGAGATGTGGGAGTGCAAAATTAGACTGGCAATAAACTGGAGTGTGCATATTTAAATGGTAAATGGTCTTACACTTGTGTAGCACTTTTGTACATTCAATGGTACTTAAAGTGCTTTTACACTATTTCCCCATTCTCACACACAATCACTCACACACAAATGGAATAGCCACCAGGGGCAACTTGAGGTTTGGCTTGCCCAAGGACAGGTGAACTAGAGAAGTTGGGTACCAAACCACCAACCCTTCAGCCACCCCTAAAACTCAGGAGGAACTAAGCATGGCTGATGGTCTCAACGTACTTTGCAGTAATTGAAGTAAACAGTTTGAGCAGTGATATATGAAAACTGTCAAAGTGATGACACATGCAGTGAACAACATTAACACCTGTGTTACTGTGTGAGGTATGCATCTGTGCAGCAGTGTAATCCCTGACATAGCTCTCTTCACTCACATCTGCTGCCTTTTTCTCTGCCTGCTCCAGCTTCTCCTGGGCATCCTTCAGTGACTCGGAGTATTTGTCCAGCTCATCCTCCACTCCTTTGAGCTTCTTCTGTAGACCCAGCAGCTCCTCCTCCAGCTAGAGGACAGATACACCAACATACAACACACATACATGGAAACAGAACATATCAGAAAGTTGCAAATCTTACCTTTGACATATGCAGTGATAAGGGATTAAGGAATAGGGCAAGATATTTCAACAAACCTCCTTTTCTACAAAATACAATTATAGACGACAAATCTTCATTGCCAAATGTGAGGAGGGATCTCTAAGGAGCCATGAATGAGGATACAAAAGACTAGTATATGGGAAGTGTTGATATGTGTGCTGAAGTTAAATGGAGCCCATGTGGCACAAACAACCACTGTGCTGTTAAACATTTGGAGTGCATGCAGTTTTTTTTGGAGATGCTAAAGGCTTTATACAACTGTCATAAAATAGTACTCACCATCATCTTAAAACACACATTGAGGTGGAAAAAAAAAAAAAAAAAATCACTGTAATTAACTAATGCTCAATTTCAACATTTTGTCAAATCTGATACTGTGTTGACAGTTCACAGTCATGATCCCCTTGAGTACAACAATATTATTTATACAACAATCAAATTGCTCAATTTCCTCAGACTCCTTGGTTCCTTCCAATTCAGCTGGATCAGACATTTCCCCATACATGCCCAGTGAATCTGAAATGTCTTGTTCTCCCCACTGACCCCCATCACTGCTGTTACTCTGCTCCATGTCTATTTTTACCAGTCTTTGAGGTGACGACACTGAATGATGATGACAGGCAATATGTGTGAAGAAGTGATATATTAAAAAAAAAAAAAAAAAAAAACATGATTTCTGATATGGTCATTCTGACACCAATATTGAGTATCAATCAGATCTAGAACCACATTTGCATGTGGCTCACAGATCTGATTCAGTTGGAGGGGAGAAAAAAAACAGATTTGTGCCATTTCAGCAAGTAATGTGAACTAGTCAAAGGGTGCAGAGGTGTTACTATTTGAATACATAGTATCTTGTGGCTCCCTTTTTGCCCCAACTTTGTGTGCGCTCATTCAACAAATACCCATTGGCTCGCTTGGAACCCCGGCCAAGGAGGTAGTGAAAAAAAGTACCTGCTACTAGGTACTATCCCCTAATGGAAAACCAAAAAAAAAAAAAAAAAAAAAAAAGAGTCAAGTAGTGCTAGTGGAAAATCCCCACAACAAAGCAGCAAACCTGTTTTAAGCAGATCCTGGCCTTTAAACAAGTTTAGGTGCTACAAGCAGCTGTTGTGGGAGAGACTCAAATACTTTGCCAAGTGAGGTTTTGTGCATCATATTCAATGATTTTTTTTTGGCATTGTTGTGTTGGTAAAACATGAATATAAAGTGGTATGTGTTCTATAAATAAATCTATTTCAAATGACATGTATGCACATTATTTGTTGCTCAGCTGGAACTCAACTAGCCAGATTGCTGTTAATTTTGCTGTTGTTCATGTTGATATTTACACAGTGTAGGATGTCAACCCCGAGCTAATGCTGAGGTAGAAGCTGGGTGATGCAGCACCCTATACATCAAAGAAAATCTACCACAGACTTCAACCAGAGAAAATACATCTTGTGGAGTGGCCCTGTTAGAGCACATACTGTAAACTACAGAAATGCTGTGAAATCACCTCTGAGAAACATTCACACCAAATTTCCCAGGAATTTGTCTAAGATGAAGCAGAAGAATGGTCAAAGTTCCTACTCAACATTGTGCAGGTCTTATCCACTTGTTTGAGGTGACTGCTGCCAAAGGAGGTTCATTTCCAAAGGCCAAAGGAGGTTCATTTCCAAAGGCCACTTATTCACTTCAGTCCTGTGCTGTCTAATGGGTGTGTTCAATAAAGATATAAAACTTCAAAATGTTGTGCTAGTTTAAACACATTGTGTTTGTCTAACCAGCATATTTTAATGAAATTTCATGAACAGGTTTATGCTGCCCAGGGATACCAGGCACTCTATAATGAGCTAATATGCATATTATCATTAAATCTACTCACCTTCCTTCATGACAATGTAACAACTCATCAATGACCTAATTTAATCTAATGAGTAGACTGCTGAGAATTCTCTTTCACAACAAGATTATCCTATGACTCATGACCAAATATTGTATTAGCAAGCTGCCATTTGCAACAACAGCTTCAGGGACTATAAAAAGCCAATTGTAAATGATAGTGATGTGGCCCAACTACAATGTCACCAGGACCAATGTCCTTTCTATATCACTTGGGACAGTCCTGTACAGCCTGTAGCCATGTAAGGTCTCTTAGTCACAAATAGCTTGGGACAGTTCTGATCCTACAGTCAACTTTGTGGCGACAGGCTTGACTGTCTTTCTGAAAGGAGCAACAGTTTAATGCAGGATGGGGTATTTAGCGGGAACACAGAAATAGACATGCTGGTATAGAATGCTCACAGGCAGACAGAAGTGATTGTGCAGGCATTGTAACAGTTTCAAACTGGGATCCTCTGGGAACAAATGCTATGTCGACAGTTGCTATCTATTCATAGATTGTTGCACAATCTTGCCATTTACACTGGAGCTGCGAAGGACAGACTGCATCCATAAAGGAATACCGCTATAGCTGCAATAAGCCATGGCTAACTTCTCAGCTCACAGTTGGAAGCTCCAGATATATTTGGCAAGGTGTAGCTAGATTAGATTAATCGGTGACTAAATTGCCTGCAGGTGTGAAAGTGAGTCTTTGACTGTCTCTATGTGTTAGCCCCGTGATAGACTGGGCACAAGGACAGCTACAAGCTAATGGTAAATGCTAAAACATAGTAGTGCAAGTAAAGTGACTTGGTGATGTCAGTACAAAGCTGCAATATATGAATTGTGCTAATCAAGCTAGCTCTTAAATGAGACTATAAAGCAAACCAATATGCTCCTCCCACCCTGTGTCCTACTCCATCTAGCCCTTCACCTAAACTCCAGTCACGTTCACTGTCTCGGCTAATGCAGGAATCGGGAGCCCACTAGACTCCGAGTCAACCATAGCGTCGTCTTCCAGCTGCTAAAGCCTTGGTGTGACAGGAGTAGAAGCTGTTGTTCACATATTGACTGACGGCTGTAAGGTCCCACCCCTAACTCTAGCTTCTTCTGAAAGGGTGAGGCTCACGGAAAACCTTTAGAAGGGGATATGCGTGCACTGCTGCTGGCCTGAGTGTGGGCCACACAATCCTTTGACAGCACCGCTACCATTTAGATATGATTTGAAGCACAGGAAGAAGTCACATACTGTAGCTCAGCTGTCTCCAACCCTGGTCTTCGAGAGCTACTGTCCAGCAGATTTTTCAACTATCCCTGCCCTTCCAGTTTCTGATTGGCTGAACACACCTGATCTAGGTAATAAGCAGTGGGTAGGTTGGAGATATCTGGAAAACATGCAGGACAGTAGCTCTTGAGGACCTGGGTTGGAGACCACTGTAGCTCTAACTTCAGTCACCAAAAGGTCCTGGTCACACTAGACCAGGTGGACTGTAGCTGTAAGAGCCTTGACTGAATGCCATCTATCATGAGGTCCAAAGCTGTAAGACTGCTAGTAATTGACTTTTCTGACAGGTTCCAAAAACCACACTAATTCAATCTTTGTTTCCTTTCTTTTCAATGGCTTTGCACAAGATGTTCTTTTCTTGCTTTTTTTCTTCTGGAATTCACTTTTTATTTTATACCGCCCTTTGAATCTTACTTTCAAAGTTTGTTTCAAAAAGTGCTAATAAACCAATATAAGGCACATGTAGAGCCTTTGGGTGCAGACGACAGGTGAGGGTGATGAGGTGGAGTGTACCTGTTTGCATTTGTCCTCGGCTCCTTTCTTGTCCACCTCAGCCTGCTCTGCCCGGTCTATCGCGTTCTCCTTATCCAGCTTCAGCATTTGCATCTTCTTCTTGATGGCCTCCATGTTTCCTCAGCGGTGTGTTGTCCTCGGCAGTGGGAGAAGTGCTCCGGTATCCGGACTGAGACAGAAGCAGCGGTCTGAGCGGCTCGGCGAGAGCTCGAGGAGGGAATAGTAGATGCACGAGCGCAGACTTTTTTCTTTTTTGCAAGGTGCATCTGCACGAGGGGACGTTGTCCATATTTAGGCAGCGCGAGCTGTCCGCTCTGTGTGCGTGACGTGTGCGTCGACTATGCGAGAATCAATGAGCTTTGTTGGATTTCATTAGATTCATCACAGCTGCAGGTGTGTGGACGCTCCACCTGGGACGTCGGCAAGACAACGACTCCCAATATCACAGTCTGTGTACATATGGATTTTCCAATTCATCCTTTAAAGCCGCTAAATCTTAAGCAGTATCAGGGAGGGAATGTCATGACTATGAAAAGAGCATACACACTTGTTTTCCAGCAGAGCACTAGCTGCACACATTTCCCCAGAAGAACTTAATCCAGCCATGTTTTACTAAGTCTGAAATTACTAGGATTGTAGGAAAGAAATAGTAAATACAATGTGATTTCTAATTATATCAAATGACATTGCTGGGGTTGACACTTGCATAAAAAGGTAGTTGGATGTAAACTACATTTGTAGACAAGTGTGAATAACCTTAAGAAATCAACGTTTCACTGATAGCTTCACTGAAAACTGTTTTTAATGAATATAAATCTCTGTTACAGTGCCCATGAGGTGGTCCTGCGTTACATTTATACCAAAATGTGAACAAAAGAAGAAAGGCTTTGTGATTTTTAGATTCTGCATACTGTTCTACCTGTGTGTCCTGAAAATCACATGGAAAAAAGACATTTGTGGTCTAAGCGTGGTTAAAATCATGTTATTGAACTCTATAAAACAAATATCACATAATTACACTTATGCATTATGTAGGCACTTTATAAGCACTGATATACTGGTAATAAAGAGTGAGTTAACATTATGCTCCATGGAAAAAAAAACTGAACTCAGTGTATGTAATAATGAACTAATCTCCACCATATGGTAGCCAGATCATGGTGTACACCTCACACACATTAGCAACATAGGCTTGTACTATGACCGGAATTCTCTACAAAGCCTGAAGTACTGTGTCAGACACTGATATTGGTAAACATAACAGGATAATGGAGTGACACAATAAACAGTGAGAACCCAAATACAGTCAATACAATGTCAAATGTGTTGAAGTTAAATATATGGCTTCAGAATTTTTACACGAACAGGTCCTCTTATCTAATCCAGGCCTTAATACTGTAGCTCCTTATATCCAAATACTAGCACAAAATACTTTTATTCATCTAGCCATTTGTCGGAAAACACCATTTGAATACATTTCATAGCTTGATCTTTAAAAAAAATTATGCTTTTTCTCTCTGATTTGTTCCATCGCAAAATACATTTTTTAAATTTAAATTTAAAAAATATTTTAGTTCATTGTCCTCATCACAGATCATTTCCACATTAAGGCTCTGTGGCCCTAAATATGTTCACTCATACAAGAAGCATCTGCATAGAAAATTTGCATACATTAGTTATATTTTGTATAGAAGCCTAAATTGTGCCTTCCTATCTCTAAGATCTAACAGAAAAGTTTCAACAGGCCAGCAGAATTTACTGGCAGTACTGGCAGAAGTCACACAGCATGTACACAACAAAGACATGCAATCCAGACAAACAAGGATGGAAAGTATATGATCAAATATAATCAAATAGCACAGACACATTGTTTAGGACTTAAGGCATATCTAATTCAGTATTATCCTTATTCAGAATCATTGGCATTATAGGACTTTCAAAATTAAATATAGAAAAATATTAATAAAAACCATCCTGATACATCTCTGTGGAAATGGAGTCAATCTGCCTAATTTTGATTTCTACTGAAGCATAGGCCTCCTCTCTCTACATGTGGCTGGGTAAAGGTCCTGAGCATTCCATGGATCACTGTTGCATTATTGATATGTGTGCTGGTGCACACACTCTCACTGTTCCTGGCCATCCTCCCGCAGCTCTGAAGGAAGGAACTTGTACTGCTGCTGTCTGATCATGGCCAGCTTCTTCCTGGCCTCATCCAGCTCCCTCTCTTTCCGCAACATCTCCTCCTGAGCAGCGATGATCTGAAACACAACCACAATGGCAAAATAAAACTAGTGAGTGTTCACTGAACCCCTTGCCCTTATTGTGATAGTTTAGCCATCGTATCTAAGGAGAGCCCTGGAGCTTTGGACTCCCAAGCCTGCGAAACAACATGAGCAGCAACTGTGTATTTATCTACTCTGACCTAAGCTGCTAACATTAGCCTGGTGGCAAACTACTCTTCAGCAGTGACCTGACCCAGCATTAGAGCTACTGCTTCTTTCTGCATTTGATGTTTTATGCTTTGGAACAATGGAATGGTTTGAATAATCACATATACTATATTTTATACTCCAAGACTTATTTTTTGAGTGCGTAGGTATGTACAGTATATCCAAGCTACATTTGTGCTGTCATTGTGCTTGAAATTGTGCTTGGAGTCTTGAACTCACCTGAGCAATACCTCCCACCATTTTACTCTTCACCACCACGGCCTGGTCATCCTGAGCATCAAATGCAGCTTTCTGCGCTGCTTTCACCAGGTTATCAGATGCTCTCTTCACAGCATTTCCAGCAGCCTGCAGAAACACACAGCCAGCAAGGATTCCACTTCAAAATCTGAAAGTTCATTCTCCACATTGGAAATTAACAATAACAATTAGCTTAAAGTGCACTAGAGTGAAAAGCTCCAGAAAAAGCAGAAATAAGGGAAAGCTAAATTTTGTTTTTGTGCTTGTTTTTAGTCAAACTAAAAAAAAAAAAAAAAAGAAGGAACAATGATCGAGAGGGAGGCAATGCTTAGCAGCAAACACATCATCTATGCTTCTTGTGAACAGCATCTCCTGGAAAGGAAATGAGAGTTTCCTTGACTGCTCACAGGTTTTTTTTCCTGCTCAGTGCCTGAGAACAACTGTAAAAGGCAACAAGGAGCAGCCTGCTGACCCATACTTCACGTCGAACACTGCTCTCATTGGGCAGCTTAAGCTCTAGCAAAGAGGAGTTTTGTCCTTAAGTGGCTCTGTGGCCTGAAATCAGACACTGAGCTGGCAGAGGACAGTCACGGATGTTCATGATTCCTCTGTTGCTGATTTATCTTGGGCTGGAATGTTACTGTTAGTCTGGCTCCGACATATGATGTAATATGATGAGCTGAACACAAACAGTGAACTGGGACTGTCACAGTGTTTGTCCCAGGAGGCATCACTGGGGTCTGATCAAATCATGTAATACCCATTTTTAACCTGAATGGGATTGTTCACATAGTAAAACTCACCCAAATCAAGGGATTTAATGTCCCTCACAAATGTCTACACTAGACTCATTTCAGCCATGCTTTTTTAGTCATGAATTTCTTCATCAGCTTATATCAACACAACTGTTTACATCTGTGACACATATAACCTCAACTACTGTTGATTGCAAGTTGATTGACTGTTGATGGACAGTCATGTAGGAATCTTCCAGTTTTGCTTCTGAAAAGCTTCCAATCGGGACTTTTACCATGCTAGGCCCTTTCTTTTTGGGTTTTTGCTGCTGCTTCCATGTCATTGGCACAGCCAGGCCCACCCTAGCATTGAACTGTAAGGGCTCACCCATGTCTACGTTGTTGTCATCTTGTATGTGGTCATCTGACTTCCCTGCATCAGGATATAAATATTTGAAATATTTGAAACAGATAGATAAATGATACAAAAGCTATAGAGAGATTTTTTTAACCATTCAGATGAACTGATCCTTTCATATTCTGTGCTCTTTTTTTACTGCAGGCTAAAGAAAAATGCCACATTATGAAGTACAACAGCTCCAGCCTTAAAAATTATCACAGGGTTCAGTCAACATCCCTGACAGGGCCGCCCTCACCATTTCCTATTTGACTTTGGACACAGATGAATCATCATTAACCAGCAGTGACACATGGTGAAAAAACTACACGTCAACCGACCGAGGACAAAATGGCCTCACACCAGTATTATTCATAGTTGCATCTAATCTAAATCCAATATTACTACTAATACAAATCCATATTTCCCCTGTTGACCTGTTCCTTTCATTTCCTTTTATCTACTGTGGGTACAAGGCTAGTCGTTTGAAGACCATCTTGAAGTCCATGGGAAGTAGATGCAAAGGCTTCTATGTTTTACTGGATTACTGCAGGTAGTAAAAAACAAACTGCTCACTCAGTGTACAAGACAGTTCTGTCCCTGAGCCACCTGCTGCCATCAGGAACAGTCCTTTCCTCAGATATTCACACATTCTGAGACTGTACATTACTCTGCACTGAATAATTACAGCCTTAAAAAGCATCATGGCAAAGAGTGAAGAGAGCAAATGGGCTGGTGTAATCATAGACCAGGGCTAAGGTTTCCAGTTCTTGGTGCCATGGGTGGACAAGTGGATTGTTTCCAGAGCTCCTGTAGACATGAATGTATGGGAATTACTGTGGTGGCAGCTGCAGGCCCAGAAGAGGAGGAGATAAGCCATTGCTGATTGGATCAGAGAATATGAGATGGCCCGGGCAGGCTGATGTGCTTCACAGCTAAGCAGACACACAGCCTCAAAGAGTGTATATTTTGGGTGGATGGGGTGACAGGAGATACTTGTAGTTTCTGTTATTCCTAGGGACTGACTACATCAGTTATGCATAAAGGTCACAACAGCCCCTTTTTACTACTTTTTTTCCCCAATAATGAGTCAGTGCTCTCAATGGATTTGTAAAAAACACTAAGATCTTTTTAAAGGGACATGCCACCAATTTTACATGATGTTCAGTTTACTCGTTGTGGGGAGTCATAACAAAAAGATTTTGGTGATTGCATTATGGGAAATGCAGAATGTGGTGTTTTTGAACATTGAGTAATATTACACACTAAAAGCCAGAAAATCTCAGTCTCTATTGCTTGATTTTTATTATCTGTCCCCCACCTTAATGGAAATTAAATACTAAATCTCTGGAGTACCCCTTTAAAATACTGAAATGCAGCAGAATGCAAAAGGATCTCTCACCTGTGCTAAATAGGGAGCACTCTAATCCTGATCTAGCAGCTGTACAGATCATGCAGCTCATCTGTAAACCTAAACACTGCAGTCTATAAATAGTGTTCAACAACCTTAGCTACTGCAGACAAGACTCTTATTGTTCCCTCAGCAGGCACAGTAGGTCTGAATCATTGGGATTATACATTTCACACGTGCACATGTCAGGTCTCAGCCTGATGAAGCAGGAAGCTAACTCTTGACTTAAGGCTGTCTTATTTAGTCAGCAGGAAACGGCTCCAGTTCAAACAAACTCTGCAGCCATCCTAAATAATGCACTCAGGTTCTCTCATCTTTACTGCAAGGAAGTCATATTTTAGGGGAGGAGGGAAGAGTCTGCTTATGTTGCTTTTATTATGTACTTCTCTGACTGTCAACAAAGTTTGTGTGTAGATTACAACAATTAGTGTTAGTCCATCTCTCAGTACTGTCTTGCTTCTCCAAAGAGTAGAGCCTAGAGTAAGGCTGTGGTTCTCTGCTCTCAGCCCTCTGCATCCTACTGAGGACATTCATCTTCAGAAACAGCTCAACATGTCTGTATTTTAAATTAACAGCGTCATTGTAATTTCCTAAAACATCTGGCCACTGTTAGGATGCTAGGAACTAGCAGATGAATCTACCTTGGAGTAATAGAAAAGGAAAAAATTTACCAAGATCCTAGCCCTCCATGCATCCCAGCCTCTGTTCGGTCTTTCTCTCTCTACACTGTTCATGCTGCCCATGTTTTACTGTATTTCTCCCAGATGTGTGAATGGTGTGCTTAAATTTTGTCTCAGAAGTGTTTGTGGATTTTCTGTCCTGCCATGTCTTCATGTTGGAAAACAGCTTGTGTATCTCAGGTCCATGGCTGACCCTCCACTCTGTAACACGTTGGAAAAGGATCCCTCCTCTGCTAATCTTTCTAAGGTTACTTTCCTTCTTTCCTGGTTCATTTTTTTCGAGGGTCAAGGGGTGTTGCTGTACAAATTATAAAGTCCTATGAGGCCAATGTGTCATTTGTGGCATTACGCTCCAAAAATAAAATCTGACTTGGCTTGACTTTGATACACATTCTGGCCTTGTTAGCACAAGAGGCTGAATCTATATCAGCACATGGAATTTGTTAACAATATAAAAAATACAGAACTTATGTTTAAATGATAAGATAATCAGACAGCAACTTATCCAAAGCTGCAACAGACTTTTATCACTTGTACACTTTTTCTTTCTGTTGCTCCGGTTAGGGGTTGCCACAGCAGATCAATTGATCTGCATGATTGCCCTTCCTGATGCAACCCTCTCTTACCTCCTTCTTGGGCTTGAGATCGACACTAAGACCACACTAGCTTGTACAACCTCAGTGACTGAGTCTAGCAGCCCCTGGTCTTCCAAGGCAGTCTCCTATCCAAGTACTAACTGGGCCCAGTGCTGTTTAGCTTCCGAGACTGGATGGGATCCGGCACACGCAGTTTAGCCGTTTTACTTTAATCACTTGTGAAAAATTAATTTAATTCCTCATACTTTCGATGTACTGTACATGGCAGCATGTGTGTGAAACAGCTTGGGTGACAATAATATGCAGTGCTAACCTGGAGCCTCTTCATGGTCTGGGAGTCCTGGTCAGCTTTGACCTTACATGCCACCAGTAGTTGAGCAGTGGAGGCTGCCACCTGCTTAGCTGAAGAGATGAGCTTCTCCTCACTGGCATGCCCCTGTACCGCTGAGTTGGCTGCCTCACACAGGTTATTAGTTGCTGCAGCAACCATTCGAGCCTGAAGAGTCAAAAGCATTGGGTGTAAGATAATAATAATAAATAATAAATATATTAATAAATACAAATGTGAGGGAAGAGACTTACAGCTGAAATCAGCCCTTGAGACCATTGTCCATCATCCACAGCATTGGCTGGGATTGCGCCCACCTGAAAAGACAGGATGTTGTATTATGTATTATACACTGATGTATTATCATCACAAGTCTGTGTAGCCAAACATTCATGAAAATCCAAAATGTAAAATGCCAAGAAAATAAAATGGGGAACAGGCTGATCTTGGGGGATGTGGTTGGGCAAATGAAGTTAAGATAAACTGACTCCCAGAACCTTGACTAGGTGAAGTGGAAGTCAAACGGGTTAATGGCTTATCTACAGTGTTGCAACTAGCCTTAGCAAAAACACTATATTTTGTGTACTATTATGAGAAGATGATAGTGGTACCGTTTTGCACCTTGTTTTCTTGAAGGTCACAAAAAAGTCTGCTGTGAAGTGGTGTCTTACATGAACACCAAACTATTGCAGATGTCCAGCTGTTGGCCTCTACATGGGTCAAAGACTTTCCCGTTTGGATGGAAATAATGGAATTTGGAAAGTGCATCTTTATGCATGATGCCACATCTCAAGAAACTAAAAAATAAACATTTAAACTTTTCTTCATGTTGTTACTTTTAGGTTTGGTATCTAAAACTATATGTCTGTGTAGCAAAGAAAGAGACAACCTTAAGCTGGCTTCAGACATACCTTCCCTTGAGCCACCAGCTCCCTCTGTGCTGCTGAAGCAGCTTTGACCAGAGCACTCGTGGCAGCTGCAATGGACTTGGCTGCCTCCAGAATCTGCTCCTCAAAGTTCAAGCTCTCATCTGCCTCCTGTTTACAAGAGAGGTAAACCAACCATCAATAAACACACTGCATTCTCAGGCTGTGATGATCTATGGGATTTGGATCAGGACAAAAAAGGTTCCACCCTTAAAAACAGGGTTGGTCTATAGCATGGGAAATAAGTGTGAAATGGAGGAACATTAAAATTCTAGTAGTGGAAGGTGCATGGCACAGCCATCATTCATAGTGTGAGGAGCTGACAGCCTAGAAGGCATGCAGCACGCAGGCTGTATATGACCCTGTGCTGAGGTTAACAGGCTCAGTGTGAATGCTGCTGCCCTGTAAAAGTCCTCTAACCTTAGGTTTGGACCTGGGCCTCAGCTGCTCCAGTTTCTTGGCAGCTGCTTCAATAGCTGCCGCTGCACCCAGCAGCTCGTTCTCAGCGATGACGGTGGGATCCTCAGGGTCCACCCACTCTGTGCCTACAACACACACAAACAAAGCTGGTTCAATCTGTGCATTGAAACACCAAACATTTTACACTTCTATTCTGAAGTGAAATGAAAAAATATGGAAATATGTAGCCTATATGTGTCCTATTCGGACTTCTATTAGCTGAGTGAGAGAGCACACAGAGAGAACATCAAAACAGCACACAGAAAGGCTTAATTGCAGATTTAAACAGGATTTGAACCCAGAACCCTCTTTCAGTGAAGCAACAGCACTAACCACTACACCACCACCCAGAGCCCATTCGATTTTAATAAAATACCAAGATCACTGAGCCCTGAGGCAACGGATCATGTTAAATTATCTCATCAAACTCTTTTTAATTGAGAGGAGAGTCTTGTGTCTCAATGTTGTGCAAGTAATGCATTGTATATTGACTTCTAATGCACCTGTAGTTTACTTGCCAAAAAGCCAAAGAGTTGGCTGTTGTCTGCTTTGTATACTTATGCATAGCTTTTTTGCTGGAGACAAAAGCCCCACACTCCAACACCTACCTATATTTTGTAGTTCAAAGTGACAGTAAAACTACTTCTCTTGCTATTTTAGTAGTTGGAGTCTACTGATTAAAATTTGAATCATATCAGATCAATATTTCATGTGTATTAAACTAAGAAATAATCTGCATAAAGCTGGAAAGCAGATATTTGAATGTATCATCTCATTTTCAAGTTGGAGCTACAGATTGTCTATTAGTCTGACTGTGATTTAAAGTTAAGGTGTTGCTGCCAGCTCTGCCAACAGAAGGTGATAAAACAGTCTTTGACATATTTTACATATTTACATGTAAGATTTCATTTCACAAGTAGAAAGCAGGGCCTCAGAGAGGATAGGGTGTTTGGAAAGGATTCATATTCAACAGGCGAATTGGAGTAAGATTTATATTAGATAAAATCCTGTTCAACCTCAGTCAACAGTCATCTGTGGACTAAAGTCATGAACCTACAGACATGCAGGCAGCAGGATTCAGTTGCAACTAATGCCTCCTAAACTGGAGCAGAGGACATTAATCTGTAATATAAATCGCTGAGGGTGAACTTCCTCTCATATGACAGATGGAAGCCTTCATGGACACTGAGTTCAGTGTAATTCGTACTTGACTCTTGAGAGGGGATCCCAGAACAGAGCTGTGTGAAACTGTAGAACTAAGGAGTATTTACTAATCCTACTTCAAATTACTGTCAGGGAACATTTGCATGAAGGGCTCAAAATAAGATTAATGATGGGCTACTTAAGACATGTCTTAGGGACATATGACTGCGCTTTGCTGTCTAACTTTTTTGACAGGGGGAAAGCAATCAGTAATCAAAGTTGCATATTACACATCGATGTTGTTTTTAAAATGCAATTAAATACAATTGCATCAGATCAGCAAGGACACTGACTCACTGAGGAATGTAGTTTTGCTTTGCTATCATTCTGTTGTTGAAAAGGTCAGAGGTTAAGGATACCTTTCATGGCCTCGGCAGCCTGGATGAGCTCAGTGACAGAGCCTGCCACCCGCTTGGAGTAGCTGGCCAACTGTTGCTTCAGATCATGAGAAGGCTTCTGGATGATCTGTGGGTAAGAAAAAAAAACTTTAATTCAACCCTTTTGACACTTTTCTACTTGAACTAGTCAAGCTAATGTTCAGCTAACAATACTCTACATATTTCCATATCTTTTCATTTCGAGGCTTAAGGGGACAGCACAAAATATCATATGCATGTTTCTCTTTGCACCAGAATTACAGGAAAAGGTGGAGGCAGTGTGAGCCTAGATCAAAGGTCCACATGGTTGAAGCACTGAAGCAACATCTAACATCCTTCTGCTCTTCGTACATGCAGCTGGATGCTGAGGAGAAAACTACACTGAGGGCCCTATTTTGGTGGAACAACACACAAGCTGCACTTCAGAAATTTTCTTGACCTTGAAATTTGCTTTGCCTATCTGCATGGAGTTCCTGAGCATACATCTGTTTCTGGCACATCCAGATTTTCCTGATATGCATGTTTTCCTTGAACCTTAGCCCCACACACTTAAGAAGTGAGGAGAAAAGTAAAAAAAGAGGTGGGGCAAGAGAAAACAAATAAATCTGTTTGAAGGGAAATGTGATGCCCTGTCTTCTGTATCATCATAAAATACAATGACTGCTTGCACTAACTTTGTGCTCTCTCTCTCTCTCTCTGTACCTTCTGCAGGTGTCCCTGGTCCTGGAGCTGTATATGTTACTGACCCCACCAACCTGCAGTGTCTATTTGTTGTTTATTGTTGCTGTTCTTTTTTTCTCTGCTCTATCCACTCACCCCAACCAGTCGAGGCAGATGGCCGCCCAAACTGAGCCTGGTTCTGCTGGAGGTTTTTTTCTTCCGTTAAAGGGAGTTTTTCCTCTCCACTGTTGCCAAGTGCTGCTCATAAGGGATTTGTTGGGTTTCTATGTAAAGTGCTTTGAGAGGATTGTATTGTGATTTGGTGCTATACAAATAAATTTAATTGAATTCTGACGGGGGACACAGCTGGATCAGTTACCAGTATGATGTTGAAGCGCTGCAGCGACTTTTATTGGGATGGAGTTTTTATTTGTCTATATACACACGATTCAAATAATAGCAAGGATGAACATTTTCACTCATTCACAAACACTCAAATTAGTCAAATCACAGTGTCAATGTAGCCAATCCAGTAATCCAGGATATGAAGAGGATGTTTTACAAGTGATTTCTTAGCCCAAAAGATGTTTCTACCTGGCACAGGCCTTTAATTGCTGATGACTGAGGTGGCACTGAAGGTATATGTGATAAATTAATGACACCAGTGTTAAGTGAAAACTTATTTCTTTTGTCATACTTTTCACTGAAATTGTTTAGCCCTGTTCTACAACGATTAAGGTTTATAAAGCCAAAGCTGTGTATACACAGAGTTTCAGTCTAAAAACTAAACCTACACAGAGGTGTGTACATCTGTGGCCCCTCCCATACTTCAAAATGAAACCAGAGCACTGCAAAGAGTTTTTTAATTGCTGTCACTATGATTTAAGAAAATGTGCCCATAACATTAGGCGTTTAGTTGTTCTAATGTGCTATTCCTGTTTGTTAACATAGACAGCTAGAAAGGTGTGGGTGGATTTACATCTATAGGCTAGTAGTATTGCCTAACACACCAAAATTTATTGCACAGGATGAAATGATTGTGGGGGCATCAGTGAGGCCACAGCTTCATACTTACACTATGATGTAACTGTCAGCAGATACATGGAAATAATGAGGCAGCCAATATGCATTACTACTATGCCAACAAATTCTAGGCCCATCTCTGAAGTGAATGTGAAATAATGGCAGTCTAGCTTGATTTTTTGGTGCTTAAATGTGTTAGGCTTTCCTCAGTTGGTGTCCTCAGACTGTCCTAGGTGGATATGCAGTATTCAGGTTGGAGCAGTTTGTGACAGGTGCAGGGCATTAACAGGGTTCAGTCCATGCGCAGCTCAAGTTTATACTGATGTGTTGTCATGAGAAGATAGAGATGAGGACATAACTGCACAGGAACGCATGCAGCGGGCCAAACTAGTGCCGTGGACAACCACAAACACATTCACATACTGCACACCAGCAGACCAACACACACATTAACACAACATATGTGTTGGGGGGACCATTACCTGAGCTCCACTATTCAACAAATATTAGATGGAGGGCTTTTTCTAGTACAAATAAAACTTCATGCATCTATTCTAGAAAGGCTGATTCATCTGTCACAGAGTTTAGAGGTAAAAGGCCATCATCTGCTTTCGTTAAGGGCAATACATCAAAATCAAACCATTTGACGAAGCAACATGATCAGGATATCAGTGGGCATACTGGTTTTCCTACAGAGATCAAGGAACAGAGAGACTGGTTCTCTTCCAGCCATCAGGAGGCAAGACAACATCACATTACAGATCACAGCTACATTATAGATCTTGGTGCTTGATTTCAAAGAATTGAATCAAGATTTTTTTTTATATAAAATATAATTCAATATTAAAATGAAAAAGTTTATATATAAGGGATATTATTCTTAGAGGTTAATGTGATTTTAACTGTACATGCTGAGCATGCAATTCTGAAAATTCATCACTAAATTTAATAATAAAGTCCTCCCTATGTTTCCATTCAGTCAATGTAATGGGATATTTTTCCATTTGCAGTTCGTAGCAACTGAAAGAGTTGATGTATATGGAACTGTATCAACTGTTTTGTCAAATGTCAACTTTAGTTATTAGTTTCAGATTAGTCTTTTTTTTTTATAATGTAAACTAACACTGTGTTTTCCTTCAGTGTCTACTCTGACAACCTCTGCAGATGACTGAAGCCTTATAAAAAAAGACACCCTTTTCCTGTCCATAAGCACAGCTGCTTGGTCATCTGCTAAAATGCTACTGATGGTATCCTGTAGGATTGTTGTGGTACAAGGTAAGCATTCAACTAATGCAGTGCCACACTTGTGCAGATCAGTCATGCGTTGTACTTACCGGCTTGCACCCAAACCAGTGAGCCACAAGATTAAAGGCACATTGACAGAGCATTGGGAAAAGGAAAGAAAGGACATCAAACACATGACTACTGAAATCAGGTATATACATGAATGCAGCCACCATGCTATGACCCTATCACTGCAATGATCTCTGGGACCAAAGGTCTTTTATTGTAAAGAAAAGAAAAGCTTTGAAAATGATATTTGAAACGGCTTTAGCAAGTACCGGGAAGCTATGGAATAATCAAATTGTTTTTAGCGGCATGTAGTTTTTTGGGGAAAACTCAGAGTGAAAAACTCTGGCTGGATTGTACAATACATGTCTTTCTACAAACCCCTTGTATGGAAGCAGAAAGGTTGCAAGTGGAAGCTTAATGACATTCACACACTGTTTGAAGAGCAGTGCCATTCACAGGTGGCACGAGGAAACACTGCACGTTGGCTTCTGCTGCCATGTAATATATTGTATCTGTCTGAGGTACAGGGTGGGAAAATGTGAACGCAGCAACAGAATGTGACTTAAGCTGCCATTTGTGAAGGTTTCACTGTGTATTGTGTGTTTTCTGCTTTGTCACCAAAAGATCAGCTCAACATAACTACTTTCAGACACTGCTGAAAATAAATGATTATACTTTTCAAGGTAAATTAAAGAGTCTGTGGGTGACTCAACATTTATTTACCTAAACATTTAAAAAAAAAGTTATTCTATGTTTTTTATATCCAAGACCCATCCACAATGCTTCTGGTGGACAGGCAGATGCTTGCAAGGCCAGCACACAGTCTTTGAACAAGTAGGGACATCCGTACACTTCAGCTGACTCTGCACAGATGTGTTTGTTAGTGACTATGTTGTCATTTTGGCTGATGTCATCAACTAATGAGTATGTTATGGATGTTCTGTGGTTGCCCTCAATCCTGATTTGTATAAGAGAACAATTACATCAATCTTCCCATCTACAGTGGGGCAAAAAAGTATTTAGTCAGCCACCAATTGTGCAAGTTCTCCCACTTAAAAAGTTGAGAGAGGCCTGTAATTTTCATCATAGGTATACCTCAACTATGAGAGACAAAATGAGAAAAAAAAAAAAAAAATCCAGAAAATCACATTGTTTGATTTTTAAAGAATTTATTTGCAAATTATGGTGGAAAATAAGTATTTTGTCAATAATAAAAGTTCATCTCAATACTTTGTTATATACCCTTTGTTGGCAATGACAGAGATCAAACGTTTTCTGTAAGTCTTCACAAGGTTTTCACACACTGTTGCTGGTATTTTGGCCCATTCCTCCATGCAGATCTCCTCTAGAGCAGTGACGATTTGGGGCTGTCGCTGGGCAACACGGACTTTCAACTCCCTCCAAAGATTTTCTATGGGGTTGAGATCTGGAGACTGGCTAGGCCACTCCAGGACCTTGAAATGCTTCTTACGAAGCCACTCCTTACCTGGGCGGTGTGTTTGGGATCATTGTCATGCTGAAAGGTTTTCACTCAAAATCTGACGATACATGGTCCCATTCATTCTTTCCTTTACATGGATCAGTCGTCCTCGTCCCTTTGCAGAAACAGCCCCAAAGCATGATGTTTCCACCCCCATGCTTCACAGTAGGTATGGTGTTCTTTCTCCTCCAAACACGACAAGTAGAGTTTTTACCAAAAAGTTCTATTTTGGTTTCATCTGACCATATGACATTCTCCCAATCCTCTTCTGGATCATCCAAATGCTCTCTAGCAAACTTCAGACGGGCCTGGACATGTACTGGCATAAGCAGGGGACACGTCTGGCACTGCAGGATTTGAGTCCCTGGCGGCGTAGTGTGTTACTGATGGTAGCCTTTGTTACTTTGATCCCAGCTCTCTGCAGGTCATTTACTAGATCCCCACATGTGGTTCTGGGATTTTTGCTCACCGTTCTTGTGATCATTTTGACCCCACGGGGTGAGATCTTGTGTGGAGCCCCAGATCGAGGGAGATTATCAGTGGTCTTGTATGTCTTCCATTTTCTAATAATTGCTCCCACAGTTGATTTCTTCACACCAAGCTGCTTACCTATTGCAAATTCAGTCTTCCCAGCCTGGTGCAGGTCTACAATTTTGTTTCTGGTGTCCTTTGACAGCTCTCTGGTTTTGGCCATAGCGGAGTTTGGAGTGTGACTGTTTGAGGTTGTGGACAGGTGTCTTTTATACTGATAACGAGTTCAAACAGGTGCCATTAATACAGGTAATAACTGGAGGACAGAGGAGCCTCTTACAGAAGAAGTTACAGGTCTTTGAGAACCAGAAATCTGACCAAATACTTATTTTCCACCATAATTTGCAAATAAATTCTTTAAAAATCAGACTGTGACTTTCTGGATTTTTTTTTTTTTCTCAATTTGTCTCTCATAGTTGAGGTATACCTATGATGAAAATTACAGGCCTCTCTCATCTTTTTAAGTGGGAGAACTTGCACAATTGGTGGCTGACTAAATACTTTTTTGCCCCACTGTATGTTATTTCTCTTTGTTAATTCCAGCTAACCTCATAGAGAATCAAACCCACCATGGCCATGTCCACAGCGTTAGTCACAGATGTGTTATGGCTGCAGAATTCCAACAGTTCAACTACTTCAGGACATTAATATGTATTCATGTGTCTTACCACAAGCACATGCTCCAGTAGTCCCAGATAACCAGAAGCACATTCTTTGCCGAAGCGCAGAGCTCTCATCTGGACCTCTTTGTTGACCTCTGGGTGGTAAGCAGCTTGCTGAGAGAGCAAAGAGACGGAAATCAGCACCCAGACCAAATGCACTGTAGGCAAAAACATGCATTCAGCATCACAGAGTTACACATGTCTGTGTGTGTACCTTGCAGGAGTGCAGCATGTCAGCGATGGCCCTTCTGCTGAGGTTAGCTGTGGCAATGATGTCTTCTTGACGACAAGAGTTCCCAGCAGCCACCGCCTTCGCTGTTGCCATAGTGATTCCTTTTGTCATGCGTATGAACTCCTCTGGTGTGGTTGTCTTTGGTGGAGGGTCAGAACTGCTGAACACCTGTGTGATAAAGCAGGCAAGAAATATTTGTTTTCTCATCTAACAGTGAATTTTATGCTACATTTTATGCTACACTTCTTAAGTAATCCTTCTCTCTGGAAGAGCTCTAGTTTCAGCAGACATGTCCTGCTGGTTGGAGTAATAAAAAATGTATTCAAAATGTTAACAACATGACATTTCCATTTCAAGACAGTAATAACTTACAGCCAGCTCCTGTTTAATATGTTCAATAGTAGCCTCCAAAGCTCTCGTCCCCTTTGTGGCTTCATCCTCCACGGCCTTCACCGTCTTCAGGAGGGATGTTACATTGGTCACCATCATCTACACGAGCAGGTTAGATCAGGAGGTACAGGTTAAACAAAAGGCAAGAAAAAACATCCCACTGATGCATCTTACATCTGTAAATGTCAAAAAATTATTGTAATTCTATTTTCCCCATGCAGTAAAGTATTAGCAGTAACAAATGCATTCAACCTTCTGTGTTCTCAGTTGACATAGTACAGAGAGAGTACTCAGCGGCTGAATGTTCTGTCTGCATGTCTTTGCATGTTGACATGATGAGTAATTCTACAGTCCCCACACACCACACAGGGCCTGAATTAAGCAGCTTCCCATCT
This sequence comes from Mastacembelus armatus, assembly GCF_900324485.2. Lineage (NCBI taxonomy): Eukaryota > Metazoa > Chordata > Actinopteri > Synbranchiformes > Mastacembelidae > Mastacembelus > Mastacembelus armatus. The sequence continues at coordinate 1,764,084 of NC_046644.1, read as the reverse complement.
GACATTTATATGATTTCTCATGTATACCACATCTGCCTTAAGTGAAGCAGTGTTGCTGTAGAGGAGCGGGACGCTCTGTGGACCTTCAGAGGTCAATAAAAGTCCAAGTAAATAAGTCAAGTGCCTCAGGCTTTGTATCTCACCTTAGCAGAGTTCTTGAGCTGCAGCATGCTGGGGTCGTCATGAGGTTTGCCTGCAGCTGCTTTGGTGGCACTGATAAGGTTACCCAGAGCTTTGGCCACATCTTTCACTGCATTGATAAGGACCACCTGTAGAGTGCAGAGCGCAGCGCTGTAGTGTTTAATTTGATGACTTCACATAGCAAGTGATTATGCTTGGACACATGAAGTAGCAACAGCAGCACTGTACCTGGGTCTCTGGGTCTTCAGAACCCAGGCTGGCAGCTCCCAGTTTTACCACATCAGCCAGTTTGGTGATAGTGGACACTGAGGACTGGGCAGCCTGGGCCAGTTTCTCCTGACTGGCTCCAGCACCGGAGACCAGTAGCTTGGTGTCCTCCACCAGAGCCTTGGCTGTCTTCAAGATGCATTCTCTGCACATAGGAAGATAAGTGAGTCACCAGTCATCATCACTGAGGAGCTTCAGGATTGCAGGGATAGTGCACACACTTAAAGAAATGAAACTGCCACTGCTGTAGCACTGCTGATGCCATTTTCCGTCTCCACATCCAAGTGTATTTTGCAGCATTTAACAGTAAATATCAGTGAAAGATGTAAGAAAGCACAATCTGGATTTATACCTGGAAGCCAAAACAAGTTCCAACGTTTGTGTTCTGACCTCTTTTCTTTATAAAATATTTACCTTACAGTTTCACAACCACCTCTAATAGTCAGTGTCAAGTAAAATGAGAAAAATCAAAAAGAACATAGATGCAGCATGGCTTTCTGGTGCTCAGACTTGCTGTGGTATGCCAGTGCAGGGATATGTTACAACACATTACTGGGACCACCTACCAGAAATCCCACAATGGTAATTTGCATGTGTCACTGCCTTTTTTACAACAAAATGCAGTGTTATCATTTATGTAAGTTGCTGATGTCACCATTAAAAATGCTCCCATTTAATTTTTCTCCTGATGAGACACGCTTTGATTACAAGTCAAATAATGTAAACCTGCAGAGAAAGAGAGCAAAGGAAAGAATGTCACTTTCGTCCTTGTTTTCTGCAGTCTTATGTACATAAGGAGAGAGCACAGATTTGTTTTTAAATCGATTGTCAGTACTCTAAATGTGTGCTGCACATATGACATATGACGGCATGTCTGCCCATCCTGAAAGAGGGATCTCTCCTCTGTTGCCATTCTGAGGTGTCTTCCATGTTTTTCTGTGAGCGTTTTGCTTTTTCCTTATTTCAAAGGTGTAAGGAAAAGACAGGTGGTTCATGATTGTTGATAACACAAATATAAGATACTGAACAATGTGCCCAATATATGTCCAGTATATTCAATAAAAATTCTATACATATTGACAATTTCTCTTACTGCACCATTGACCTCACTGAATAAGTAGATTTCATAGAGTTCATAGAGTTCAACTCTTAACACTGTGTCTCATCCAGCAGAAAAAGCCTTCAGACATGACATGACAAGGCATATGCAGAACGCCATAAGGTCCTGCTTGCTGAGTTATTCATGCCAGCCATTACATGTCCGGCATGAGGCTTCTTTCCACATTCTCAAACTTATTGCCTGCACTATAGCAGTTGATGTTAGAAGTTGAAACCTTGGCAACTTAAACAAATTTATCACAGCCTGTATGAAAAAAAAAACTTTGGTTCAATGTAATCCACAAAGCTCACTCTTCTAAAGTTATTTTCTTTTCTCTGTTGGCTAAAAACTGTACTGCTCTGTCCTCCACTGCTGTTATTACAGACACAAGTAAACTGTAATCGGCTCATGGACTTCTGTTGAACCGTAAAGTTTAGACCATGAATGATTAAGGCTTATAGGGAAAAAATGCTAATTGAAAAAAAAAAACTCTATTAGATAACTTTTTTAAAAACTATTGTAATTATCCCACAATAAGAAGGGCTCTGTTCCATAGCTAGCTCTTTAACTATTAGCACAGTAGTCAGTGGAATCTGAATAAGGTGTTCTTATTTATTGTATCACTGTGGCTGCCTAACAAGTGTCTCTGCAGTGGTTAGTACCTGTGGTCAGCGAAGGTCTCTGCATTCTCTCTGTTCAGAGTACCAGCAGTGGCAAACATGATGGTGGTGTCTAGGTCTGCAATGATTCCAGACACCGCGCTGGATGCTGTGATGCAGGCCTGGGTGCCACGGTTACCTGCCTGCAGGGACGCTAACACATGAGAAACCTGCAAAAGAACACCTGTCTATTAGGCGTGGCAGTTTGACTTGCTGTGCATATCTAGTAAAGACAAAAGGTTTCCAATAAATCAGAAGTGAAGTAAAGCCATAATCCACCATGAGGAACGCAAGGACATAAAACACTGAATGGGTGGTTATACAGGTTTCAGAAGAAATAAAACATGTGATATCTTCTGACAGAAGCTGTAAATGTGCGTCCATTTAGAATATCTAGGGTTGCTTCATTATAAGAGGACATTGATAGAGTAAGTGTAATGTGTCTGGAGATGCAGCCTTGTCTTAGAAGGTTAACACACCAACCATGTACAATAATGTTCACTGCAATGGATGCAATGGACCTTTGCTCCATCCCTTGCTTCCTGTTACCCCCACAGTATAGGTGGCAGAAAAAATAATTCCAAAAAGAAGAGAATTGATTGGTTGTGGTCTGACCTTCTCTGAGACTTTGCGGGCACTTTCAATCAGCTCTTTCTTGGTGAACGAGTCGTTAGGGCTGCACTGAAGAGCTCCAGCTTTTGTCACTAGACCTGTGCAGGTGAAACCCAGTTCACCGACCTGCTTCTTAATATTGGATCCAATCTGAAAACAAACATGCTGGTTTTAGATATAGGTGAGGATTGGTGTAAGACAGTCATGGTCTGTAAAGTGTCTCTTAGAAGAAAAGACCAGATGCTGGCTTTATGTACTTCATCACTTTCTGCAGTCATGGCTGCATATTTGGCCTCATTTGCCAAATCTCCAAACTCATTGGTCAGCTGGTTGGCCAGTCCTCCGAGGTCATCTGGGTTGGTGTTAGACTTGGTCACCTGAAGAGAGATAAGAAAATACATAAATAAGCAGTTTTAGGGCCTAATGGATATGACAGGGGTGGGGCCTCCTGGATGATTGTGAAAATGTCTTACCATCTCCTGCACAGTAACAGCAATGGCCTTGGCTGTCTTAACCATGGTAGTCTGGTAGTCCACAAAGGTGCCTTCAGGCTCAAGTCCTGGTGAGTCCTCCATTTTATTGATGGCATGACTGATGGAGTCCACCATCCCACCCACAGCACCTGCTGCACTGGCTGCCTCAGCCAGAGTGGCACCCAGGTCATCTACTGCTTCTTTCATCATCTGCACTGACTCCTCCAGGGCCTCCTGCATATGTGCTGCCTAGAGAAACACATTTGAACAGGTAATATTGAAATAATCAGCAACACTGCTAAACAACTCAGTACATTGAAACAACCGAGAAAAGACCCTCATCAATGTAGCTATATGGCTAGGTTCTGCTAGACCCTATTAACTTAGTGAACTGAAAACAGCTGAGCATAGTTGAGCTGAGCAGTGCATAGTTTGCAACCCAAAACAAGGACTAGCTGGGACCAGTCAGGCTGAGTTCAACAACAGTCACGTGAGCTACTGTAAAGAAGCCAAGTTTCAGATAAGACCAGCATTATTTTCTCAAACAACAGTTTGCTTTAGCTTAACTTCACACAAAGACAGTTTGGTCTCTTTGTTGCTTTGAGTTAAAAGTCACAAATAAATGCCCATAAATGATTAGTGCAATTATTTATCATTGATTTAAGCATACTATTAGTGCGGTTTATGACTCCATGGGTCTATGTTTCAGTGATTTAGAAGTTTATTTTCAAGTTGACTTTTCTCTCCCTAACTGGCTTGGATGTTTATTGGTCCTGTGCTTTCTTACTATCTCTAGGACCCAGCAGAATATAATGGGCTATGTCATTGGCCAGGTTTCTTTACCACCTTCTCCAGGGGCCTCCACATAATAGGTGACAGCTTCAGTACCTTGGGGTTTCCTCCAGCCTCCTTGGCGGTGTAGAGCATCTGCAGGGCTGACTCTGTCAGGGTTTTGGTCTGGTCTAAGACAGCCATCTGCTGTTGGCTGCTGAGGATCTTGGATGCTGTGCCAATGGCTGCCATGATCAGGGGCTCAAAGTAGCTAACCATCTGAGATACCTGTGGGGAACAAATTATACTTAATGATGATAAAACAAAGTCTGAAATTAAAAGATTGCATCAGGCCTGAACAGGTTTAATCCATGTCACTCTATACTCAGTCTTTAACCAGACCTCCAGCTGGTCAAGATTCATATTACACTGTGTTGGCTTAGTAGAGGTTTGACCTGTGTTTTACCTTGTGACCCAGCTGAGAGGCCTCGGAACGAGCAGCCACAGCTACAGGATCAATCAAGTTACTGATCTCATGGACTGAGGCAGCCATCTGCCCATGGAGTGTCTGCAACACACACACAGACACATACAAAATAATCATAAAAAAAAATAACATTTGAGTATGGATGGTTGATTTTTGACTTTAGATCTAGCCATTAGATCTCTTTAGATCTTTAGGAAATTCCATTTGCTGACAGATGCTATGGGGGACATGGCTACAAGCACCTGACAAAGCTATAGCAAGTTAACCTTGAGTTTGGGATATTTTGTCATAAAAGATAAAGCTCATAAATCCACTGTCCAGCTTGTCAGAACTTTCAAATGCATCTCACATTTCCTTCAGCTAATGCAACTGGCCAGGGTCCTGAAGAGGACAGGAAATAAAGCTAGCTATATGTTTCTTGCAGCAGACTTTACAAACTGGCAAAGAAGCCCTCAACTCTGCAGTAATGTAATTGTGGCCGACATGTGGTCTTGACACATGCCTCTCATTTACTGAAACATTTGTGCCTGTGGCTGTGCAACAGTTGTGTGTGGGTGTGTATGTGTTTACCTCCATGGAGATGTCATCTCGGGGTGTTAGTTGCTGACTTATGGCAGCCAGAGAGGCCTGATCAACCTCCCGGATGCAGCCGTTCAACACCTCAATAGCGTTATCGCATTCTCTCTGGCCAGGAGCTTTTTCTCTGCACACACGAGGCAGAGGATTCATACAGGCATTAAAGGCTGCGATAAGTGATTAATAAATAACCCATGAGGTAAACTGAGTATACTTTATGCATAGAAACAAATCTTACTGTTAGAATTAGTATGAAATGTATGCTGTTGTTGTTCTGTTGATATATTGTAATAGAGATTTGTAATTCTATCCAAATTAAGTCACCGTATTAATGTTTGTCTTATAAATCTGAAAAACCAAAATAATTCTCTCATGTTCTTCATTTATATGGTAAGCCTGCTACCAGGCTTTATAAAAATCATTATTTTACTGTAAGAAGAGGTTCTTGAAATAAGAGTTATTGCGTTTCTCCAGAAATTATGGTATAACAAAAACAGCACTTCTGAAATTGCTGAGTGCTGTTTATGCATGTATTTTTCAATAAGCTATTAAACTGTGTATCAGTCTTGTGATGTGATGATTGATAGGAGGTTTGTCATCATGCATGCACAGAAAACTGAAGAGTAGGTGGGAGAGCTGAGCCAGTAGTTGCAGCAGGAGTAGAGCTTACCTCATGTTGGTGATGAGTTTCTTAATGGAGTCGGACACAGTCCTGGAATGTCCGGCCAGCACTGACCACTTGGGTGGGTCTTTGGGGTTGACTGCGAGGGAGCGGGCAGTCTGAATCAGGCCAGTGGAGCTCTCCAGCATTGTTTTTGCTGCTGCCAGAATGGGTTCCATGGCTGCATGGCCCTGAAGAAAGAGAGGGGAAATGAGGATAAAACTCACAAATGAACTGAAGTCGTAACATACTCAAACTGCTTCCACACTATTTGCTATTTATTTATTTCATCCAAGAACTGACCTATCAGATCATGTTAATAACTTACTAGCCCTTCTCTAACATATCAGTGTCATAATCCATGTTCCAGAGGTGAGGACAAACTGTACCTCAGGGCTGATCTGAGCAGGAATGCTGGCAAATTCTGGGTTGGAGGCAAAGGCAGTCAGGTTGTCCACAGCTTCTATCAGAGGACCAGTGGCAGCCTTACACTTCTCTCTGTTCTCCTGGTTAAAAGCGCCATCCAAAGCCTGTACAGGGGATATGCCATGATTACGCTTAGTGCACAAAATACAGGGAGTATCAGGGAGTCCCCAAGAAAATCCCAAAATGAAATTTCAGGAGTAGGTTTCAGAAATGTGCCTAACTATTATTCAGTCATCATTTAAAATAATCAAAAAAAAATATACTGCAATCATTACACTTATGGTGTGCCAGAAAATGATCATCCACCAGAAACTACAGCTCAGGAAAAATATCACAAGCTTTTGTTCGAGGAAGGTTCAATTACTACAAAGGTAAACCACCACCAACTCCACACCATCACAAAATTAAATTCTGGGAGCTGCATACTGTGTTCCAACTGTTCTTCATATGACATTAAAACTCTTTTGCTTTTAGACATAGTCATATACCAACTGTATGAACTAGTTGTGTTTGAAGCATATCTCAGGTTAACCATGCATAATAAGGGTAAACCAGGTATTTGCTTTCACTGCACACATTACTGTATTTGATTTTCATCTAGCTGATGATGAATTTGAAAGAGCCTGTACTACAAACCTTTATGGACTTCACCAGGTTAGCAGTGGTATTGGCCACTTCTTTGGCTGACTGGACAAACTGCCTCTTGGCAACAGGATTGGGAGTTTTGGAGGATGCCAGGCGGCAGGCGTTACAGAGTGCAGAGGTGTGTTTGGCCACGATGGTGGCTGCAGAGAGCACCTGGGCAGAGAAGCAGTAAAGTGGGTTTAATCACCGATATATTGAACTATATTAAAGCTCGCTAACCAAGAAGAGTGAGGATAAAATTAGTTCACTGCTACAGAGTGGTCAGTGTCTACCTGAGACTGTGTGCAGGCTGGGTCCACCAGGTTCTGACAGGCCATCTGGATAGACTGATTAGCCCGGGCAAACTGAGCAGGGTCCACCAATCCCTTCTGGCCTGCTGAGCTGTTGGGGTCTGATACTCCCACCAGGTAGGCAGCCTAGGGATATCAAGTATTACAAGTGAACTTATTACAAACACAATCAAATCACACATGTTGCTAGTCTACTCTATTGTGTCTAAGCTTGCAAGTCTTAGTAGCATCAGACTCCAGTCGTATTAATGTAACTTTCAGGAGTGATTATACCTGTGTAGCTGCTTCAGTCAGACCACACAGGGCTTTGGAGCCAGCACTGACTGAGTCACCAAACTCTGGCAAATTGGAGTTCTTGGCATTGTGAGAAATGCCAGCCATGGACTCTCCAAGGACCTGTGGGCAAAAAGAAGAGATTCACACAAGAGGCATGGTTTAGTTTGGAGAATGTCGTCACTGAGTCTTTCTATGATGAAGAGTAATTCACAAAGCAACCTGGGATGAGCAAAAGTCAGAAGTAAAACAACAACTGAAAAAGAAGTGCACAATCTTACCAGCTTGATGAGTATTAAAGCTGGTAATGACTGAGCACAACACACATTTCAGAGGCTAACGCTAATTTGACTCTGTCTAAATGGCCAAAAAAAAGCAGCAGTGGTCTGTGTTCTACCTTAGAGTTCTCCATGACACTGTCGATGCAATCAAAGTACGACAGCTCATTGAGAGCTTCAGTCGGGTTCTCCAGCATCCCTCTCACCGACTGTACAAACATACACAACTTAAAGTCACATTGTGTCGCACATCTTAGCTAATGAATAATGAATGGGTGGTTGCACAACTTTTACCTCCAGCTCTCTGAGAGCATTGTCACACTCCTTCTGACCAGGAGCCTGCTGAGTGCACATGGTAATAAGCTGGTTGATACTGTCTGTAACAGCCCTGTGGACACAAAGGCTCAGACATGTAAAAGACAGACAAGAATAAAACAGAAGACTGGTGAACACAGAGACAGAGAGAAATGGTTCTCACCGAGCTGCAGCTGCCAGCTGGTTCTTGAGGTTAGGGGAGCTGGGGTCAGTGGACAAGGCTTTGGCTGCCAACAGCAGCTTGCTTGATGACATGGAGATTGTCTTCAGGTTGGACACCACCTGTGTCTGGTCCTCTTTAGACTGGAGAAGAATAGAACTTTACATGCAAATGCTTTTAGAAGACACTTTCTGAACTAAAATGATTATAGCTCACTAATGTGTGAGCTTTCCCTCATCATCCTGACCTGGGATGTTCCAGCCATGTCAACTCCAGCCTCTACGAAGCTGCTGAAGTCCTGTCCAAACTTGCTGGTGGCCCTGGCAAGGTCCTGGGTGGTTCCTCTGGATGCCTGGACTACCTCATTGGCTGACTGATTCAGACCAGCAGCCACCTTGTTGAGCTGAGCCTGAACATCTTGGAAGCTCCTTCCACTCGATGGGAACTGTATCAGAATGAGGAGAACAATGAGAGCGAGTAACATAGAAGGGGGAGTTCAGTGTAGCAGGGGAAAAACAAAGACGAAATGGAAACAAAGGTAGCTGCTACTGCACCACAATCCAGCAAACACTTCAGAGAAATGACAATGCAGTGTTTTGAAAGAGACTTGTTCACCTGTGTCATTCATGAAAGAGTTGGTTGTAAAAAAAAAAAAAAAAAAAAATTAAAAAGGGAAGACATGCAAAAAGGGGATCAGAAAATAAAGATGAATACATAATAGTGGACAGCAATTTTAAGTCCTCCCTATTTCTGGAACTGAAACCTTTAAGGATTAACTCACCCAGTTTACACTAGACCTGCTGTCTGAAATAGCCCTTTAATGCAGAGAGCATTCACTACGAAACCAATAAATCAATGAAAAAATAGCTTTTACTGGGACATTAGTAGTAATGTAATGTATTTGATTAGAGTACTAACAGAATCAGCTAGGAGAGTCTTGCTGGCTTCGCCCACAGTGCGGATGGCATTGTCCACGTCCCTCTGGCCAGGAAGGCAGTTCACACATCTGTTCAGGGCCTGAGACACTGCCTTAGCTACCTGCATACATGCACACACAGAAAATGTTCAGCGTCAAATTACCCAACAACTTGTATGTCTATGCAAGCTGATTTTCTGTCTTACCACTAACAGTCTCATTTCACACTTTATCAACTTCACCTTTATCTGCCATAACTAATGCTGTCATCTACAGCCTACGGTAAACTGTGTCTGAGTGTGACCTGGGCCAGCCTCTGCTGACTCTCTGCGTCTCCTGGCTTGGCGATAGCCCTCTTGGTCTCTTCGATTAGGTTGGCTGACTTATCCATGACATCACCAGCACGATCCAGCATGGCGTTGCGTGCTGGCAGCTCGTCTGTGGTGGCAGCGACTCCTCTGGCAGCTGAGGCCAAGGACTTCAGAGCCTGAGCTACATCTCTAGCTGCCATGCCTGGATCCAACAGCAGAGAGGAGACTAACTTCAGTGTGTGTGTTCAGACATTACATTTGGGAAGGACAACTTAACTCCTATAAAGATCCAAATTGATGAAGCACTGTAAATAACTTAAACATAAAATAAATAAATTGAAATAGACATCCCCTGAGTCGACCTTAAGGGTCGCTGTCAGGGCCAATCTCAACATGTTTCACAGTTGTAGTGGTGCAGTCCATTAACAAAAGCCTGAACACTGCATTTTAATATATACAGAATTACAGATCTCCAGTGACATCATGGTTCCTGTAGTTTTCGGGCTGCTTTTATATATTGATATAATATAACATAATATTTGAGGCATTTTTGTGCAATGAGTGACATTTCATGTTCTGTTGTCATGTTGTACAAGTGTTACACACACCTGTGTAGTTCTCATTGCCCTGGGTGGCCTCACTCAACAGCTGGGCCATGGCTGAGCTCACAGCCTTGGTGCTGGTGCCCAGATCCTGGGAGCATTTCTCAAGCTGAACAACACAGAAGGGAGATACAGGTTATTCACACGGTTCAGCGAATGAAGCTGCTGACATCCAGCTCATGGCATGGCACAACCTGTTTATGTATCTGTGTGTGTGTGTGTGTCTCTCACTGTCTCTCCTGGTAGTGGTTTCAGTTTGCCCTCCTCTGCTGAAGCCTTGGCCTCCTGGATGTCCTTCTCCAGGTCTCTCACCATTGACAGAGCGTTGTCTATTTCCAATGGACCACACGCTTCCTGAGCCTGCACACACGCACACAAAGACATAGTTTAAAATTTAAGACCTTTGTCTGTGTCGACACAACTTTCCAAAGTTCACTGCTTTTCTGTCAGGGTAAGTTGTAAAGCTGCTGTAAATCACCCTGACCCTGAAGAGCAAGATGGTTGAAATCAATGTAATATTTTATGGTAGCAATACAGATTATTATTATTATTATTATTATTATATGGCAAATGTTTGTCAAATCACTTTTTATGTATAAAACCACATCTTCTTTTCCTTGTGGCTGCTCCCTTCAGGGGTCGCCACAGCGAATCATCTGCCTCCATTCAACTCTATCCTCTGTATCCTCCTCACCCACACCAACTATCCTCATGTCCTCCTTCACCACATCCAAGAACCTCCTCTTTGGTCTTTCTCTAGGCCTCCTTCCTGGCAGCTCTAACCTCAGCATCCTTTTACCAATGTATTCACTGTCCCTCCTCTGAACATGTCCAAACCATCTCAATCTGGCTTCCCTGGCTTTTTCTCCAAAACATCTAACATGAGCTGTCGCTCTGATGTACTCATTCCTGATCCTATCCATCCTCGTCACTCCCAGAGAGAACCTCAACATCTTCAGCTCTGCTACCTCCAGCTCTGCCTCCTGTCTTTTTCTCAGTGCCACTGTCTCTAAACCAGACAACATTGCTGGTCTCACCACTGTCTTGTCCACCTTTCCTTTCATTCTTGCTGACACTCTTTTGTCACACATCACACCTGACACTTTCCTCCACCTGTTCCAACCTGCTTGCACACATCTCTTCACTTCTTTTCCACACTCTCCGTTGCTCTGGACTGTTGACCCTAGGTACTTAAAATCCTCCACCTTCTTCACCTCTACTCCCTGTAATCTCACCGTTCTACTTGAGTCCCTCTCATTTACACACATGTACTCTGTTTTACTGTGGGTAACTTTCACCCCTCTCCTTTCCAGAGCAAAATTCCACCTCTCTAGATTTTCCTCCACCTGCTCCCTGCTCTCACTACAGATGACAATGTCATCTGCAAACGTCATGGTCCACGGAGATTCCTGTCTAACCTCATCTGTCAGCCTGTCCATCACCACAGCAAACAAGAAGGGGCTCAAAGCCGATCCTTGGTGCAGTCCCACCTCCACCTTGAACTCCTCTGTCACACCTACAGCACACCTCACCACTGTCTTACAGCTCTCATACATGTCCTGCACCACTCAAACATACTTCTCTGCCACTCCAGACTTCCTCATACAAAACCACAGCTCCTCTCTCGGCACCCTGTCATACGCTTTTTCCAAATCTACAAGGACACAATGCAGCTCCTTCTGGCCTTCTCTGTACTTCTCCATCAGCATTCTCAAAGCAAATATTGCATCTGTGGTTCTCTTTCTTGGTATGAAACCATACTGCTGCTCACAAATGCTCACTTCTGAGCATCCATACCTCCACAGGTATGTCGTCAGGACCAACTGCCTTTCTACACTTCATCCTCTTCAAAGCCTTCCTCACTTCATCCTTACTGATCTTTGCTACTTCCTGCTCCACAACAGTCACCTCTACGACTCTGTGCTCTCTGACATTTTTGTCATTCATCAACTCTTCAAAGTATTCCTTCCATCTTTCCATCACACTTGTGTCACCTGTCAACAACCCTCTGGGTTCTGAGGGGGTTTTGGGGCCCTGGACAAATTTTGACATGTCCTGACATTTGTGCTTTTTTCAGTGTCTATTAATCACCCTAACCTGGTGCACATCCTTCCCAGCTGTAGCTGTCCAGTCATCTAGAAGAACCTCCTGACCTCCCAGAGCCTGTTTCCGCTCCTCCCTGAAAGCCACACAACACTCTTCCTTTTTCAACTTCCACCAATTGGTCCTCCGCTCCGCGCTTGTCCTCTTTATCTTCATCTTTCTCACCACCATCCTATGCTGTCTGGCTACACTCTCCCCAGCCACTACTTTGCAGTCACTGATCTCTTTCAGGTTGAAACGTCTGCACAAGATCAACTTGTGTGCTCCTGCCTCCACTCTTATATGTCACCCTATGCTTCTCCCTTTTCTGGAAAAATGTGTTCACTACAGCCATTTCCATCCTTTTTGCGATGACTACCACCATCTGTCCTTCTGCATTTCTGTCCTGCATACCAAACTTACCCATCATTCCTCGTCACCTCTGTTTCCCTAACCAACATGTCCGTTGAAGTCTGCCCCAATCACCACTCTCTCACCACTAGAGATACCCTGAATCACCTCATCCGTCTCCCTCCAGAGTTTCTCCTTCTCTTCTAACTCACATCCTACCTGTGGGGTATAACCACTGACAACATTCAACATCACAGCTTCAACTTCCAGCTTCAGACTCATCACCCTATCTGACACTCACTTAACCTCCAGAACATTCCTAGCAAAATCCTCCTTCAGGATAACTCCTACTCCATTCCTCTTTCCATCCACACCATGATAAAACAACTTGAACCCTGCTCCCCATCTATAGGCCTTGTTACCTTTACACCTGGTCTCCTGAACACACAAGATATCCACCTTTCTTCTCTCCATCATATCAGCCAACTCTCTAGTTTTCCTTGACAAAGTCCCTACATTCAAGTGCTTTTAATTACTGTGTAAAATACATTCAACAGATATTCACAGATTTGTTCTTTATTGATTGATTATTCCTAGAATAGAATTTAAAATCTAGATTAAATCAGACAAAGAAGTGTACTTATTAAAAGCTCCCTATTCAACTTTAAATGAGCTTGCAGATGTGTATTACCTTCTGTGAGGCGGTGCGCAACTCAGCCAGGGCATTGGCCAGGTTCTTAGCACACTGGCTAAGCTGCATTGCTGAGGCCTGGTCACTGATGGTGGGAACAGTGGCCTTGGAGGCTGTCACCATCTTGGCACCCGGCTGGTAGAGACGAGGAAGAGATGACAACAGAATCAACTCTACAATACGAAAGTGCTGGGTGGACACAGTGAATGTACAGGGCTTAAAAAAATTTAGGACTTGGAGGTGAAGTGTTCCTCTGGAACAGATACCCACAGAGTAAATGGAAATTTGGCCAAAACTTTGCTTTTTAGATTTTGGAATGTGTCTTTTCACCTCCACCCACATATGGATTGAAGGTGATTTAACAACATCATTATTCAAACTCGCAGAGACTTGAGAAAGTTGAGTAATCCTTAACAGTAGATATTGAGTCAACTGCTGTTTGGTAATGCCGCCTTACACAACCTGCACAGCCACAAAGCAATAAAGCCTAAAACACACAAATCTGTTTGTGGCTCTATTTATCTGTACTACCATGGCTGTGTTGTCTTGATACATGTATTTCATTTTCTCTTCTTATACTGCTGTAGCACTGTAGAAAGCAATACTTGACTGGAAGCATGCAGATTTGTGGCCCCTGTTCACTGACTGAATGAAGCTGGTGGTACGACAGTCACCTGCAGGAAGTTCTGGCTGGCACTGATGAGAGCCAGCTGAGCGCTGGGGCTGTCAGGCTGAGACTGGCTGCCTCTGACTCCCTGAACCAGCTGAGGAATCTGCTCTGCCACCACCTAGTGTCACACACACACACACACACACACACACACACACACACACACACACAAACAAATTAACCGTGATGATTTTAAACCTTTAAAATGGAACGACCTGTCATGTCAGCTGTATTTAAAATCAGAAAGGATAACACAGAGCTGAGTCTGTAACTGAGCCGACAGGTAGTAAGAGTGTTTACCTTGCAGCTCTGGACAAGCTGCTGCTGTGCGGCCTGGTTCTTGTTGGATGAGGCGGCATGCTGGGCAGCAGCTATGGTCTGAGTGGCTGCTGCTGCTGCTTGTTTGGCTGCATTCTGACCGGACACAGACATGGCAGCTTCAAACACTTGACTGTGTATGTCCAGCAATAGTTATCACTTACATTCATATAACTGATTCATCCACTGTATTAGCAGCTATATCAGAACTAACTTCTTTAAATAACCCTTTAAACCATGAAAACAGAAGTCTGTTATCAAATGTCCCTGAATATCTTCTGTTCAGCAGAATTTCCATAGTATCAATAGTTGCATGCAGCATGATCACATATAATTTTTAAGCTACTTTGTCACTAGTCAGATTCAAAACTCTAAAAATGTTGTCACTGAAACTTTTAGTGAAGGTGTGTATGATCAAATTTCTGTTTGTTTGGCTCTGCAGACAAGAGTTGCTGAGAAAAGAAAAATACAGAACAGACTGAACATATTAGTAGAAGAGTTTCATCCATCACTGTCAAATCACACACTTTAATAGCACTTTGTTTTTTGTTCATTCCACCTGATTCCACTGGTTAATCCTACACTTATGTGGACACAGTGGTTACCTCCAGCTTGTTGACCAGCCGCTTCTTGATAGCATTCTGGGCGGCAGCATTGGTGGCCATGCGCAGACCTTCAGCTGCCTCTCGCAACTTCTGCTGCTGCTCCTCACTGTCTGGGTTTGCTGCTGCACCCTGGGTTCAAACGTACACCAATCATTTCACACCAGATAAACAGTCTAACTGAAAAGAACATGTTTGTTCATTGTGTTAGGCGTAGTCATATTGGAATATAAAAGCAGACCTTAGCAGCCTCAACCATCTTGGCAGTGGCATCAGCCAGCAGCTTGGCAGCTGACAGCAGTTTGCGTGAGTTCTCCAGGTCTGACTCTCCCTCTGCATCCATCTTGATGGCATTTACCAGATCCGATGTGGCCTGGGCGAGGATACGAGCCTGGCGAACCATCTCACCTGAGAAGCAAAGGAAGAAAATGTGCTATAATCAGGCTGTAATATTCACATGATCAAGTGTATATGTTCACATTAAAAAATACTCTGGTTTCTTGAAGCATCCCCTTTAAAGTGAATTGATTTACATTTATAGCCATGCTTAAACAGCAGGTTTTTTTAAACAGTTCACTGAATTGCCATTTGTCAGCCTCGCCATGTCTGCTATCCTGTGTTAATAACATATTGGTGATTCTTCCTCTGGAATACGACACATTTTATCTGATGACTCACTTTCTATATCTTTTACGTGACTTCAGATGAGTGTTGCAGGGATGACAAAACCACTCTGTTGTGAGCACTGTGGTCTCTTCACCTACCAGCATCTCCCATTGAGCTGAAGATGTTCTCTGTGACATCCAGAATGCGGTCAGTGGCTTCTCCGTGGCGCCCAATAGGGTGGCCTCCGCTAGCATACTGTTTGATGTGTTGGAGCAACTCATTGAGGGCGTGAGTGACACCTGTGGCGGCTACGCCCACTTGTTTCAGGAGGCCCTCATCATTGGTGGCCCCCTGTGACGCCTCTACACAGCCTTCAACCGACTTGGCCACCAGCTTGCCTGCCTCTATCAGCTGCTCCTGGCACACTGGGGAACTGATAGTGGGTGCCACCACCTAATGAGTAATATTAGAGTGAAAGTGGGAGAACAGAAGAATAAGAAGATGCATTTGCCTACAACAGTAGAATCTTCCTAACAATTTTCAGATGGTGACCTACTGACCCTGGTGCAGGCCACCAGCTGAGATGTGGACAGAGCACACTGAGTGGCTGCAGCTATGACCCGGTTCTGCTGGGCTGAGTCCTCTGTCTTCTGGGCTACATTCTTGGCTTTGAGCACTAGAGCTGCTGCAGCGTTAGCCACAGCTTTAGCAAGCTGCATCAGCATGTCCTGCCAACGACAATCCCCACAGAACAATTAGCGTTATACACCACTCTTCTCTCAGCGCTCATGGGTGACCGACACGTAGCTATTAATGATCATGTGTTGTAAAAATTTGAATGTTTAGAATTATATGGATCACTTCAGACATTGTTCAGTGAATAATTAATTTCTGAATCGAATAATAAATCTAGAGATATCAATGTTGTACAGTTGGTTTTACAGATGGGTGGATTTAACCAAGCTTGATTAGGCTTCATCTCTTCAAAGCTGTTTCCAGAAAGGTTCTGCAGTTCTGTTGCTTTGGTAGATCTTCTAATTTTTGGTGTAGTTCAACAAACTAGTGGCATGGTCATATTATGCACATGCTCCAAGGAATCATTTAGTGGTGTCTGTGTTAATTTGTGCTGTCCATATTTATTCTTACCTGATCCCTAAACTAGACTTCAAGAAAAACAAAGAAAACCTACAGTGATGCACACTTCATATACAGACACATATTGCCTATTTACAGTGTAAATTTTCTCATCTGGTTCCTCCTTCTGATTGGCAGATTCAATAATGATTTTGTTGGACTGGGTCATTTGCTGCTACTGCACCTTGTTGACTAACAGATTGATTTGATTGGATCTTTAGAAAGAATCATTTGACAATAAGAGGGGACTCTCCATCTGCCACCCCTGAAAGATCCTTTGCTTAGAAACTACAGAGATGAAAGACACAGGATACCATTTTATAATACAAAGGCACTATTCCTTATGTGTTTTCCTCTATTCAGTTTCATTCTGTTTTCTCTCATTCTTTTGGAGTTAAGCACAGACTGAGATGCTTGTTTCATGAACTCGTTTCATGATGGGCACTTAGGCATTAGGCACAGCTTTTTAAAAGGGTAATTTGACTTCACCAAATAATCTGAATCTAATGGGTTTTTATGATCACACTTGAGCATTTTTGCATTTATCTGACAGATAATGATGAAATGGTCGGGGAGGGGATCTCCAGCTGTTCATAGTTTCTGTTCAATATCTTTTAAACAATTTCCCACACAGGATTAATAAAGTATTTCTGGTTCTGATTGTGAAATTAATTGAAGTTGAAATTATGGATGTGGTTATGTGATGCAATGTAAACATTCAGCCACAGGGCATCAAGTTTTTAGAAAGGTGACATACTGTATTGAATTAAAACACTTTTCTTAATAAGACTAGGAGAACTATTCACGTTAAACCTAGACATTCTCTTGAATTTTTCATTAAAGTCATAAAAACAACTGTTTATACAAACACTTATTATTGGGCCCAGTGAAGGCAACAACTGACAATTATAGCCAATATAACGTTCTATTCGCTATACATGACACATACAGTATTTCCAATGGAGGTGTTTCTTCATAGTGCTACAGGGGAGAAAATTAAGTGCCACCCAAAAATACAGTAAAACTAAAAGGCACAGTGCATTAGGCAAAGTTCAGACAGACACACCTGGAACTGTGGATCAGTATCATTCTCTCCTATCTGAGACAGCAGCTCTCCACTGGCCTGGCCCACATTTCCCGCAGCTTGCAGCAAGTTCTGACGAGGCTACAACCAAAACACATTATGGATACAAATTCAAATAAAAAGTAGAAACATCAAAAAACAAACCTCCATCTTCCTGCAATTCAGCCGTGTACCTCTGTATTTGCAGGCTGAGCAGTCTTGAGCATGTCAGAGACGGCACAGGCCAGGTTCTTAGCTGCACCCAGCAGCTGCTGCCCATTTCCTCCTTCATCCTCCATGAGCGCTGCCAACAGCTTGACACCTTTTGACATTTCTGTCAGGTTAGATGAGATTGTGGTAACAGCACAGCCCACCGCTGTGTAGTCAGTCTCTGCTGGGTCACCTGAGGACACGCAGACAGATAACAGGACAGAGTTGCATTAGAAACACGTCCAGACATACAGTGGGTACGGAAAGTATTCAGACCCCTTTAAATTTTTCACTCTTTGTGTCATTGCAGCCATTTGCCAAAATCAAAAAAGTTCATTTTATTTCTCATTAATGTACACTCAGCACCCCATCTTGACAGAAAAAAACAGAAATGTAGAAATTTTTGCAAATTTATTAAAAAAGAAAAACTGAAATATCACATGGTCATAAGTATTCAGACCCTGTGCTCAGTATTGAGTAGAAGCACCCTTTTGAGCTAGTACAGCCATGAGTCTTCTTGGGAATGATGCAACAAGTTTTTCACACCTGGATTTGGGGATCCTCTGCCATTCTTCCTTGCAGATCCTCTCCAGTTCTGTCAGGTTGGATGGTGAACGTTGGTGGACAGCCATTTTCAGGTCTCTCCAGTGATGCTCAATTGGGTTTAGGTCAGGGCTCTGGCTGGGCCAGTCAAGAACGGTCACAGAGTTGTTCCGAAGCCACTCCTTTGTTATTTTAGCTGTGTGCTTAGGGTCATTGTCCTGTTGAAAGGTGAACCTTCAGCCCAGTCTGAGGTCCTGAGCACTCTGGAAGAGGTTTTCTTCCAGGATATCTCTGTACTTGGCCGCATTCATCTTTCCTTCAGTTGCAACCAGTCGTCCTGTCCCTGCAGCTGAAAAAACACCCCCACAACATGATGCTCCCATCACCATGTTTCACTGTAGGGATTGTATTGGGCAGGTGATGAGCAGTGCCTGGTTTTCTCCACACATGCCGCTTAGAATTAACGCCAAAAAGTTCAATCTTGGTCTCATCAGACCAGAGAATCTTATTTCTCATAGTCTGGGAGTCCTTCATGTTTTTTTTGGAAAACTCTATGCGGGCTTTCATGTGTCTTGCACTGAGGAGAGGCTTCCGTCGGGCCACTCTGCCATAAAGCCCTGACTGGTGGAGGGCTGCAGTGATAGTTGACTTTGTGGAACTTTCTTCCATCTCCCTACAGCATCTCTGGAGCTCAGCCACAGTGATCTTTGGGTTCTTCTTTACCTCTCTAACCAAGGCTCTTCTCCCACGATTGCTCAGTTTGGCTGGACGGCCAGGTCTAGGAAGAGTTCTGGTCGTCCCAAACTTTTTCCATTTGAGGATTATGTGTGTTACTGTGCTCTTAGGAACCTTGAGTGCTGCAGAAATTCTTTTGTAACCTTGCCCAGATCTGTGCCTTGCCACAATTCTGTCTCTAAGCTCCTTGGGCAGTTCCTTCAACCTCATGATTCTCATTTGCTCTGACATGCACTGTGAGCTGTAAGGTCTTATATAGACAGGTGTGTGCCTTTCCTAATCAAGTCCAATCAGTTTACTTAAACACAGCTGGACTCCAATGAAGGAGCAGAACCATCTCAAGGAGGATCAGAAGAAATGGACAGCATGTGAGTTAAATATGAGTGTCACTGCAAAGGGTCTGAATACTTATGACCATGTGATATTTCAGTTTTTCTTTTAATAAATTTGCAAAAATTTCTACATTTCTGTTTTTTTCTGTCAAGATGGGGTGCTGAGTGTACCTTAATGAGAAATAAAATGAACTTTTTTGATTTTGGCAAGTGGCTGCAATGACACAAAGAGTGAAAAATTTAAAGGGGTCTGAATACTTTCCGTATCCACTGTAGTGTTGCTTAAGAGCCTGCAAAAAAGCTTCCTAATTAGCACTGTACTGAACACACCTTTAACTGATCTATGGCGTGAACCCTCCTCTAGATTACTTCCCTAAAACATTTTTTAATGACTCAAGACCAAGTGGTAGCAGCAGCAGTTACTGTCAATACCCAGAACTCGTATGTATTACATGTATATGACATTATCTATTCACCACCCTGACGTGAGAAGGTTGTTCCTGCACAGAACCTCATTAAATACATGCAACAGTCTGCATCATCAGGGGTTTCTGCAGCTATCAGCATCCACCCAGTCAGAATCGACCCAATCAGAAATGCTATGCTCAGTGAATGAGCCTCTTGAAATAACACATTCAGACTGCTTTCACCTCGAAAAATGAAACATCAGAAATCTCATCTCACCAGCATCTTTAAATATAATGAAGAATCACTGAAAATGAGCCATGGTTTCTGAGATTGACATAATTAACCTAACTTCATTTCCACAGGTCTGATCCTCATCAGTTAATAATTTATGACACCGATGTCATTTTAAATGATTATTTTGGACATGACAACTAATTTTCTGTTGTCTAGACAAACCATTATCTAAATGCAGACAATTGTGTAATTATGATTACTCTTCTGCCAAGGGGAGAGGATGGACGCTATCAGGACCAGGACTACCTTCACATTTATCATCAGCAGAAAGAGTAATGGATGAATACATATGAACATATGAATACATGTTCCAGTCTTTCTACCTGCAGTGAGGTTGACCATGGAGGCAGTGCCGGCTGTGATGGCATCCACCTGGGAATGGATCTCATGTTTGGACTCATCCATCTTGTTTTTGCGCCAGGCTTGGGATGCCTTAAACAAAAGAAAATTATTCACAAAGATGCTAAACAGACTGCTCAGTTTTTGTACTGTATCTGAAACTGAATCCAATTGGGTTGGATTCAGAATGAAGGAGCTCAGTCTCACAGCATCTGTTCCCAGTGGGGGCAGCGTATCAAAGTCTTCCAGAGAGGCCTGGGCTGCCTGGACAGCCTGCATACTAGAGTTGATGGTTCCTGTCAGGGCTTGTTGTGCTGAAGTCTGTGGACAGACAAAAGTGCTGTTACTCACATGTTGGACTGTATTACAGTTAATACTGTTTACAAAATGTCAGTTACATAACTATCTGTTAAATAATTTTGTTATATAGTAAAAAAATTATTTTGAATTTGGATATTTTCAATGTTAATAAGTTTGGATTTATTCTAAAATTTTCTTATTGACAACAATTCCCATAAAAGACCCAATCAAACTGTGTATTAGTCACCTCACTTTCTGACTTCCCCATCTTCTTATTTTTCCACTTTACTCTTGGAATTTGCTGTGAATCATTGTTGGCTTATAGATAAAAGTAGTTTTTAGCTATTAAAAAACGGGATAACTCTACTATTGTTTGTGGTTAAATCCTAGCCAGCCATCTTGAAAAACAATACTCCAAATTACATCCATTTAGTTCTTAGTTAGTTCTTGGCCGACTTCAGAGTGCATCATGGATTTCATGAGGTATTTGCAAACTTGTTAGTAGAAGAACAGAACAGACACAAGTGAAACAAATAAAGATCCCAGTTCACTTTGAGCCCCATTCTTCCAGTTAAAGCCTTTGGTGATATCAGTCTTTGTTTTACCAGTGGAGGCATATGTCCTCTGTGCATCTGTCCACTGGTGATGTGCTGCTTGGCCTGAGGCATGGAGCCCATCTGGAAGCTCTCTGGCCCTCCAGCTCCTGAGCGCATGATGGCTGGCAGGGCGACTGAGCCCGTCTCCACTTTGCCCACCTTGTTGAACTGCTGCTGCAGCACTGTGGACCTGGTGTCAGTGCAAATAGGAAAAAGAACAGCTCAGGGTTTCCCTCAAAAAACTGGGCAGTGATGTAGTCAGCACTGCTTTAAGCACTTGTTGCTGCTGACTGCTGAGAGCTCAGGCCAACCACTGGAGGAGCCTGATCAACAATCACGGGATGGTATAAAACACACACACTTACTTTTTAGGTGACACAGAGTCTTCCAGCATTGTTGACTCTTCATCTCCCTCCAGACCAAAGTGGTCTTTGCTCTTTTTCTGTGGAAAAGAAGTGATGACAACAGTGGTGATCATACTGGCCCACACAAAATGTCACTTTAACACATTCTTGATTTAAGAAGAAGTTGGCCAGCAAGCAGGCTTAAAAAAAAAAAAACATGACACATTTGAGACACTGTGCAGGACTTATCTCTTACAGCAGAATACATGTTTTAGGGACAGTGGGCAATACACAAATGTTAAAAAAACATATATTGTGACAATTGAATAAACAAATTACAAAGGACTAAATAAGCTGCAGTAGTCGCAATAGTTTCCGGCAGTAAGACATCAATACAATATAATGAACAATTGAGAAATGAGCAGTTAGAAAGTAAAAAGCTTGTGGGATCTTCATTTACTGTATAACATCCTGGAAGTCAATTAAATTGCATTTAGAAGAAATTCATCATTCATGTCCTTTGGTTTACATGCTTAAAGAACAGATATCCCTTAAGTTTGATGAGAGCCTTTAATACTGTCACTATGATTCAATGATCAGGTATGACAGCTGTAATGAGTGTCTGATGATGATGAGTGTCTATTAGGGCTGGAGATTAAAAAGAGAGAAAAACTGAGCTAATTCATTGAACTAATTAACAATATAAGCACAAAACAATGTCATTTTCCCAGCTTATGAGTTACACCAGCTAGTGAACATGTTGCTCAGTTCAATAGTGCTTCTCTATGGATTAACAGAGACAGTCACCTTGTTGTCTGCATGACTGTTCATTTTGTTGTTATTGCTGCCACTAAACCAATACAATGCATCACTGTGGTGCATAATGTTAATAAAGACTGTTACCTTCTTGAGGATAATGTCAATGTAGCCAGCAATAAGCTGAGCTATCTGCTCTCCCTCAGTGGTCTGCACAGAGTAGTAACCATCTTGGTAGTCTCCAAAGTCCTGAAAGCACAACAAAGAGAAACAGACATGAGACATCCCTCACTCTAAACTGTCACATGAAGCCACGTTGGTTCCTGATAATGACACCAGGCTGATCACAACTGGATCAGCCTGCAGGTGTTAAGAGCTTGTACTAGGCTTGTATTCACTGGGCTTTGTATGTAAGGGTATTTGATCTCAACACCTGCATGAACACACATGTTGAAAAATTAATTTTAAGTTTGGACAAGGATCACATTAAATTACAGCATATCATGCCCTGACACAGTTATGCATGCTGGAGTAAAACAACAGGAAAACAGCAACAGGGTGAGTCCAGACATGCTGCAAGGGAGCATGCAGGTGCTCACATCCAACACATCATTTCTGACACTACGCAAGCTGTGCTCCCATAGGTGAAAGTAAAGTCTGACACAATTCACCTTCCAGCAGCTCAGGGTCAACCATGTGTTCTGTGGTTCCATGAAGAACTCACCAGGGTGAAGCTCTTGGGTGAGGCAGCCCAGCGTTTGATGTTTGTCAGGTTCCACTCCTGGATCACCTCCTTGGTCTTCTCATCCACCCTCATCACACTCTCTTTAGTGATGCCCAGCAGACGAGGCACCAGCTTGTTCTTGCCCTTCATTTTTTCCTGCACAAAGTTTAAGGAAACGGTTACACTAGCAAAGTTAATGTTTTGCATGTCTACAGCACACAAACTCCAAATCAGATTATCTCCAAACCGGAACTGAGATTATCATCCTGTGTCAGATGTGATAGTCCCAATGCCCACTACCTGCTCTATATTCTGCAACCACAGAGATGCAATGGTGAATCTGTTTAGACATGCAAACATGATGGTCTAACACATCTAGTTTGGTAAACTTCTCAGAAGCTTCATGTGTCCTGACTGAGTGTAAAAACAAATGCCACTGTTCTGAAATCCACCCAGCTGAATGAAGTTGTACTTGTCTTCTCACCTTGACCAGAAAGAATGACACACCGTATGTTTTCAGAGACCTGGCCAACTTCACGTAGCTCACTTTGGCCTCAATCTCTGTCATGTTCTGACAGTTTTTGTGTGCCTACAGAGACAAGGAGAACAATAAGTGGAGTAGAATAAGTAAGGAATTTCGAATCCAAGTCATGCCTTCTAGATTTGTGGCGTCACAAGATTTATGGGCATTTGCAATGATACCTACTTTTTGTGTTGTTATATATGCAGGCTTCAGAATATTTTGAGACCTCTTCACTTTTTGCATGTACAGTTAGCCCAAATATATTAAATTGTAATTTTTATGCTTAAACCTACACTCAATAACTAATAAAGGCAAAGTGAAATGCTTTTAGAAATTATTCTTATTTGTATTGTAAAAGTATTCAGAGCCGACACCACAACACAATGTAGTTTGAAAAAAGTGAAGGTGTATGAAGACTTTCTGAAGCCTCTGTAACAATATGTTCTGTTTTCAACAGGACTGTTTTTCCTCAACATGAGGTTGTGTTTTGAACCTCAAACCCATAATCAGAGCATGTATCTTCATGCAGTTAAGCTAAAGAAATACTGTAAGAGTTGTATGCTGGCTTGCTCATCTAGCCAAGATTTATGAAGCTCAATAAGAAAGAACAGTGGAATCAACACCAACAGGCTGAGTCCTGTTCTGAGTCCTGTTCTTACCTGGAAGATCCTTTTTTCCCCCTTGTTCTTGATGTACTCTTTGGGAAGGAACTCCTTTAAACTGCGGAGATAAATGTTCAAGTAAACTCATACAATTGTCAGAAATGCTGCAAGAAGCCAACTTTAACCAATAATTTCTAAAAATAATGGAACGAAAAGTAAGCAGAGAGTATGAACAGAAGTGCAGCACTCACTCTAAGAATCCAGGTTTGTGTTTAGACTCATTGTGGTCTCCAAACTGAATCTGGCACTGATAACCCGCAAACTCACAGGCTTTGTCAAAGGACACAGGATGAGATCCGTTCAGAATGTCGTCACGGGCCTGTCCACACACACAGACAGGCACAGGTCAGCCCTTAGAATACGATCTGACATTTATGATGCTCACATCAAAAACAACCTGAGCAGAGTAGTTCATTTTGATTGGCTGGAGGATGTAGCAAGCTCAGTGAAATGAGTTAATACTATAAAGGAGCTGTGAAATAACATTTTTAGCAGACACAGTTCCAGCACCCGTGTTTCACTGAAATTCTGCCTTATGTAGGAATTAATCAGTAAAAAGCAAGCATCGTGCACATGTAACTGTGTAGGCTTTTGTACAGTATGACAGGATGCATACACTCCCTAACATCCCAAGTACTTTTGTTAACACTGTTACTATCTGGGGATGTGAATGAAGCAGGACTTTAATGTGTTTGGTACTCTATATACTGTTGTACACATGCAATTAATTAGGTCTCTTTTAGTAGCTTGCGTACCTGCACATAGAGCAGGTTGAGCTGGACAGGGTCTCTGGAATCCACATTCTGGTCGGAGTAGAAGAACTTCCTCCTCAACAGCAACATCTCTGTCTCCTCCACACCCTGTTCCCTCAACGTCCTGCCGTGGTCCAACCAGTTCACTGATGAAAAACACCAACCACACAAACTGACTTAGGAATGGGGAAGACATTGGAAAATGTGTTGATGACCATTGGAGCGTGACAGATGTGAAAAACTGGCCCATCAGTGCCACAGGCTTTGCCATTTGTATGTGATGAATGAGATTTTGCAGTACACACAGCAATGATGGTGTCAGCCACTAATCAATACAGCTTTTTTTTAGCTTTGCTCTTTGCATTTGTGAAACCACCTTTAATCTAATTCAATTTAGATTAAATTTTAATTTAATCTTTAATTCAATTCAGTTTTATTTTTATAGCACCAAAATCACAATACAATCATCCAAGGCACTTTACAAAAAACCCAACAAATCCCTTATGAGCAAGCACTTGGTGACAGTGGAGAGGAAAAACTCCCTTTAACGGAAGAAAAAACCTCCAGCAGAACCGGGCTCAGTTTGGGCGGCCATCTGCCTCGACCGGTTGGGGTGAGTGGATAGAGCAGAGAGAAAAGAACAGCAACAATAAACAACAAATAGACACTGCAGGTTGGTGGGACCAGTAACTGCACATCAGCAATATACAGCTCCAGGACCAGGGACACCTGCAGAAGGTAGAGAGAGAGAGAGGGAGAGAGCACAAACTAGGGGAGAGAGAGAGAGAGGATCAAAGCTGTTTCAACCAAAACAAAAGGGGGAGTACATATTTCCAGTGGATGCCAAGACACTTATCACTGAGCTGCAGATTGCACACGGGATGTCTGTGGTTTGGGTTTGGCTGTGGACATTTGTCACAGGACTCCCCACCACGCCTCTGTCTCAATGTTTCCTGTGCATTTCTCTTCAACCAACTACAGAAATAAAGGCAAAAAAGGAAGCTTGCGTTTGACATACACTCATCATCTGTGTGAAGCTTCTGCTTCAGCTTCTCCATCTTCTTGTCATCTCTCAGCAGAGTCTTGTCTCTTTTCAGCGTGCCTGTAGTTTCTTCCTTTTTCTCCTCACCAATGTCTCGCACCAGCGAATACTCATCGTAGTTTGTGATGCCTGACAGAGACACATTGAAGTTGCTAAATTTACACCACACTACAACATAAACCTTAAAACATTAATGTATCTTGTTCTGGTGATGAAGTACTGATGTTCAGGTAAGCAGTTTGATATCAGGGAGGAAATCAGCCAAATGAGCAGAGTATTTCAATCGCACCTATTCTTGCACAGATGGTCATGAGCATGTCACTGACAATCTTGGAGTCATCCACCATGACAGTCTTCACTGTACCATCCAGCATGCGTATCTTCAGAGGCCTCTGTTTCTTCTTGTACTCTAAAGTGTCCTGAAGAATAGAGGAGATAAGCCTGTGTTACTAGATGTAAACATGCCATGCAAATGTTAACATGCCTGAAACATCCTTTCACGAGAAATACTCTTAAATCCCATGAACTAATTCTGACATTCTCAAAGCACATTTTTCAGATCTCATCCAAAAATGTATTGTATATAGCCAAAGGGCACTACCATCTATTTACTCAAGAATCCAGACAATTGTTCTCAGTATCATTAATCAAAGTCTTTGCCTTTTTTGTCACAGCAGAGCCTGATCCTGGTTGTTAGTGCTAAAAGCTAAATATTCGTAGCATTTATTGGTGTCTGACTGTGTGTCAGGATGACTCACCCCATTCCTCAACATGTAGTAGTCCAGGGCCTTTCCTGCCTCCAGCCAGATTCCTTTCTTTGGATCATCATCAGATAGAAACAGTCCATAGTCATTGGCTGCAGAAGGAAACCGAAATAGTGACGAAGTGTGTTTCTTGGATACATACACATGTGGATATACAGTTACTATGATGCTATTATTAGTCCTTTTTAGACAGAGGTCCTGGTATATTGCCAGCTTTGCTTATGTACAGTAAACAATGTCACCCAGTGTTCTGCTGGCATCCCAGCAGTCGAGATGTGGTGTTTAACATAAAACACAGATGTTGCATACTGGTGCTACTTTCAAATCAGTGATAGGTGAAATGACTGTGCGTTTGCTTAAACATTTATCATATGAGTTGGACTAAAGCAAACTGACAGCTGTTTAATGATTATGGTCATGGATTCAAATTTGTGTGAGCAACATGCTAAGACAACACAATCCTGGTGGGATGTTCCACAAACAGCATAATCTAAAAATCACACCCTTCTGTCATATTCATCCAGTTAAACAGACGCTACTGTTTTACTACCCTGCATTATCCCAGAACAGCACAATGTCTTGACCAGGCAGTGTAAAAGAAGCAAAAGCTCAAGTGCTTCTGCTGACGTAATATTTGCTCCCCGTCCATGTTAACCAGATCAATGATTCACTGGCACCTCACTGTTACCAGATGGATGTGTTCTAACACACATGTACACACTTGTCTTGACCACTTGTCTCTTCGGGCTAAACAGTGGAAGTGGATCATCTGCCGGCAAGTACAATCAGGCTGTTGAATTAGACAAAGTCAGAGATACTGATATACAAGAGGGAGCAAATAACACAAAGAGCTGCTGATGAAAGAGCTTAAATAGTAGACATACATATATTTTTCATTTTTCAAAGTTTCTACATCACTGAAGGTCCTTTTTCTTTCACATCACACTGCCTGTTGGATGAAGACTGGCTTCAACACTGGTACACATACATTCTGCAGGGTGAAGGTTTAATAAAAGAAGTTACTGTACAATTAAAAGAGCCCCACATTATTATTGTAAGGCCTGGCACAGCAAGCAACCAAGGAAGGTAGTGTTGCAGCTTATTTCTAATGCTAACTATCACCATACTGTATCCTATATCACAGCTCTACACTGTGCATTTGATTTAGTGGCTTACTTGAAGAATAGCTTGAAACATAGTAATAATGGTGTACCTTTTCAGACAGTCATGAAAGACACTCAGTTGTTCACATAAAAAGTGACCAAAATAGTTGTGGCAAGAATGAAAAAAAAAAAAGAACAAAAAAAAAAACAAAAAACAGCCGCTTTAAACTCTGGTTCCTCTTTCACTTCAGCATGCCTGGCCAATCACACAGTGAAATGTGGATGAATGTTGTATGATGATCCTGTGTGACAAAATCTGTCACTCCCAAGGTCCAAATCTCTCTCTAAATCTCACTCTGTGTACTGAATAGAAAACATCTAAAAGCTGTCTGGCCATCCTGGCAGATGGACGCCTCCTTTGAGTTTTGTTTTTTGTGTTTGAGTGTTACAGAGAGAACTCACGCTGGCCGAGCTGTGCCTCAGGTACCCTCTCTCTGATGATGCGGCAGGCGTCGTACACCATAGTGGAGGGCTCAAACTGCATGGTCTTCACCACGTTTCCCACACCGATCTTTAGTGACAGGGCCACCATGATTGCTGCGCTGCACCTCCACCCAACTCACACCTGCATGATGCCCAGTAAAGCATTTTAACAAGACATCGGCAAACTAGCCATTCCTTCTGTCTGTCCTCTCAGGTTTTCTGCAAAGTTAAGCTAAATAGCTGTTTTCACTGTACAAACAGCAGAATGGTATCAGTCTATTCATCTATATTTAGGAACATTTCCCAAAAGTGAATTATGCTTTTAGGTTTTAAGCAAACATGGGCAAGAAATGTGTAATATGGTTGAAAGCTCTGAAGAAGCTAATAAGTGCATGTTGCACTTTTCTTTCCATGTCCCTGAAATATACAGATTATTATTATTACATGTTACATGAGGTTCACTGAAAGGATGTACACCACTGCAGTTTTTACAATTCACCCTTTACTTCTTTTCTGAAATGTCTTAGTACAGAGGTTAAAATGAGGAACAGCAGTTATTTTTACATGCACACAAGAAAGGGAGGACTGTGAGAAACCCAGTTGAGACAGGAAATTGAGTTAAAGAACATGATTATATAATCTGCAAAATGATTAGTATAAAAAACAGACTCACTACCAGTGGGTCAGTAAATGGATTTGCCTATTAGCCTTTAGTCCCTGTTGCAGCATTACTATTACAGTAAAATATAAGTGACCCCAGCAACTTGTCTCCATTTTGAACCACATGTCTGTGCACACACAGAGCACAACAGGCTCTAACATGCCACAGTGTAATTCTTTCCTCAAAATGAGCTCAGGGGAAACAGAGGAACACACACTGTATCTTCACTCTGCTTGTGTGATGACAGTGACAGTGATGGAGAGCAACCAAAAGAACTGATTGTCACTGCAATTTTATTACAGAACTTATACTTTGCTTGAGTGTTTGCATCATATGCTCCTTGATATCTCCACTTAATTAAAATGGAGACTTACAATGCTGTTTTTCCACCCTACATTTCCATTTTAGCTGTAAGGGAAGACTTTTACATTGGGTGGTCTCCTTTATTGAGCATACATACATAATAAAGAAAATAACTTATCACTGATAGGGCTGTAAGGCTGTGGTACAGCAGTTACAAAGTAAGCTTATTCCATGGTCAGATCATAGATCAGACGTGATAAACCTGGTGAGACCATGTACAGGTAGGGAGGGACTGAGAGAGAGACTCGACTAGGCTGTCACTGCTCTGTTGCCAAATATTTTTTACACTGGCTCTATCACAAATTGCTAATGGAAAGGTGCTTCCTGCATCCACACCATTCTGAAATAAAAACCCAAGAGGAAAATTATAGAGACGGCCTGCACGGTTCCTGATCAGTCATGTTAAATTCAGCCTCACTGAGCAGACAGGCAGCAGATCTGATATAGTTTAGTTCCTAGCTTTTATTGCAGAAATGCTGTATTTATTAGCATTTGTGTTCCTTTATGGGAGCTCAGGCACTTTAATGACATCTCTGTGACTTCTCTAATACAAAAACTGATCTCATCACTTCACTCACGCTCATGTTCATCAGAACATTTTCACAGGACACATTCTCATTTGTCATTTGATGAAGATGACTCTTTTACTCTAAATTTTGGCAAAATAAGACAAAAATAGTTGAAAATTGTATTACTAGGTCTAAAAGAATCTGTGTACATCGAGTCAAAACAGCAGGATCCAGGAGGGCCTGATGAATGAGGTAGTGTGTTATGAGAGAGGGATGACATGTTAGCTGCACAGTGACAGCATGGAGAGAGTAAACGGTGTGGCATGTGTTGGCATCACAGCCCGAAAGGATTGAGTATCACAACACAGACGCCCTGACAGCCTTGGCCTCACATTGCTGCTGACGCCATATCACTATCAGTTCCTTCTTATTCTGGCTCCCTCCTTAACGATAGCCAGAGGTAGCTGCATATGTAGTAACAGATGAAGATAGACTTGACCAGAAAATTAGCAGTGGTCCTTTCCCATTAAATACTGACCTGAGCTCAACCTCTGCTTAGGCTTGCTGTTTCCCGCTCAAATCAAGCTTGTGCACTAGAGTGTATTTAAACTAGGTAGAATGCAAGTGCAGTAAATACCTGATGTAAAACAATGTTTGAGTGATGGCCCTCCTGCCCAGTCAGATGATGAACTCTGAGTTTCTTCTCCAAGGCTGAAGAAAAGGAAAGACAGAGACCAGGTTACAGCCTTTTATTTATCAAACACACTTTTCACTACATATGCATTTAAACCTTTGCAGCAAAGCACAACCAAATAATCAGACCCTTTCAAATTTCCAATTAATTCACTCAATACCAACATGATTACCAAAGGGGAAGTTTGTCGGCTCTTCTCACATAAGGCTGGAAAAATTGGCCCTTGTATAAAAACACTACAGGAGAATGACAAAAACCAGTGCAATGGAAGATTCTCCATTAACCCCAAAGAAATATGTGACATTGTTTGACATACACTTTCTTGGCAGGAGTTAAATAAGGTCAAGTCTACTGTCATGTGTGTACTGTAAATATGAAGCTACAGCCAGTGATGGGGAAACAGCCAGCACCTTGGCTCTATGCAAAAGTAACAAAACAACAAACAGGATGATGTTGTTTTCTTTGTTCGGTTCCTACAAAAAGTTAAAGCACTAACATGACAGGACATATGAAGTCAGTTCTGGCAAATCTTTTACAGGCTTAGTCTGGATTTGTCTGCAGCAACATGTTTGGACTGACTTCAGGGCTTCTGGCTGTGACATGCATAGCTCACAACATGCTGATACACAAGTGCACTTCTAGCTCCTCTCTCTTAGTTATTTAGTGTGAGGCTCTCTTCACTGTGTCATAGATGAAATAACATCTCCATTCAGTCTGCTATTTTAGTGTGAGGTAGGGGATGGGGTCCAGTGTCAGTGGCTCCATCTTCAGATAAACTTGGATCTTCATCTACTCTGGAATGACAAGGTTCTTGTAAGATCCCACTCATATGTCCTGATGTCATTTCCTGTTTTAAAAAGCCCTTCAATGCCATAAAAGGACATTTCAGCCATGTGTATCCTCCCAGCTATGATTCAGCTGGGAGCTGTGGATACTGCCTGCAGCCAATGGAAAAGCATAAGGAGAGAGGCGACTCATCTAAAGCTCAGTCAGCTCTGCGTGTACGGCTCAAGGTTCCCCTTCCTCACTGCTTTTCTACTACATTATTCTGAAAGATAAATGGGCTTAAATGGGCTAAATGCACCCAAGCCCACTTCGACCTTTCACCCTTCCAGTTTATCAAGCTGAAGTCTGATAGAAAATCCTGTTTAAAACACAAAGTTTGGAGACTCTGAATATATTTCCCACTTCACCCTGACTGAAAGAGGAAATGCCAAGACTTTCAGAACATTAATTACTGCAGTTAGTGAGAAATGAGGAAGAGTGCACTGAAGTCTACAGCAGCCAATCGCAGTTAGTTTGGCAGGAAAACTCTAGAAAAAGAAAGGGAAGCTGAGTTACAAAAAAGCCACATGAAAGATGTGTTATGAAAATGTTAATAAGGATGTACAGTGAAGAAATTAATTTTGTCCTCTGGCATAAATAAGGATCAAAGGTGATTCATTTTTCATCCATCCATCCATTCTCTATTATACCTGCTTATTCCTAACCGATTCATATTTCAATCAAAGTGAAATCTGCTCACAGTACAGAACACATTCATTATGTAATGCAGACTGACTGCAATTTATCAAACCAAGTTGTTTAGAAACAAACAAACACCCTAACTGTGTTAGATGCAGCAACTAACCTACTGCCAAGGTCCGGGAGTATTTTGGACTCAGCAAAAACAATGGAGGTATACTTGATGGAACTGCACTATGCAGGAGTAACATTCGCACTTCAATACAATACACCTGCAGTACCAGCATCCTCACCACTTGGAAGCAAAGGCAGCAGGTTGTTGAATGAGGAGAACAACTACACTTGTCAGTCAGTTAGCTGCAGCTACCTTCAGACAACATTAGCTGAAAAATATGACACATCATCATCTTGATCATCTTGATCTGAGTGGACTCAACCAGCTGGTGTGGAGTACCAGACCTTTCAGCTGTTTTAGGCTTCATGTTTAATTTCCAGTTTTATTATAGTATAGCACAGTCTCAGCTTCCTAGAATACTGTAGCTGCTTCCTGCTGAAGACACTTCAGGTGCTATCCACTTCCCAGGCAGCGGGAATCCCTTTTGGATTACATACAGGATCTCTGGGGCAATAATAAGTGCATTTGCTGTGTCATCAAGGGGAACCTCATGAACAGCAGGGACCTGTCACAGACCAGTCTGCGATTTTAGATGCCTACTGCTGTATAGAGCAAGATTGTGAGGTCACTACGACTAATGCACCATGGAGGGTTTAACCAGCGCTGGTTTTCTGAGGCCGATAATGACAGTCCTCATTTCCACACAGCTGAAAGTCACACTTCACTACTTCATGGACACTCTCTTTACTCTGTACCCCAAAACTGAATATTCCTATTCAAGCACAATATGACTGCTCCAACGTGGACACATTTGGGGTGGTATTGCTTTTAGATGTTCCCTGTCCTGATATTACACATGCTGGGTTATAGACACTCACAATCACTCACTGCAACATACTTACCTGCGCTGTGCTCCAGCTTGGGTCTTATTTTTGTACTTTCAGTTCAACCTCCAAATGAAGTGGTTTTAGATTACTCACCAGTTCCCAAAGCTCAGCAAGAACCTTGTGAGAATAGTGTATGGACATACAATAAACCGCAACTATCCGACTATAAAGTGACAGCAGTCAACTGTCATCCTGAAGCTAAACATCCAGACTATCTGCAGCTGCCAGATACTGCAGCTCTCAGCTTCTGTCATCCAGGCCTGACCACACACAATATTACAATAACTTATCTTTTTATGCCAGAACAGCATATTTTATTTTCACAAATACTCTGTCGGGCTGATAAGTCCAACATGTGATTCTGTGGAGCCTCTGCCTACATACACTGCCATATTTAGAAACATCATCTATTTTGTTTACTCACAGAAATAAAGAGTACAGATGCACTTTCATTTTATCAAACATAGATTTTTCTGCTTTTTTGCTTTTCAGTGGAAGATGAAGGCAGGTGTTCTTTAATGTGTGTAATCTCCAGCTGTACAAATTATAACTGCAATGACTGATCAAGGCCCCAGTGAGCTGATATGAATTGTCACAACACACAGGCTCCAGTAGAAACACAGTAGAGTATGTGAAGTGTTGTATCCTGGCTTTTGTTACTTGTCAGTGCACCACATTCCCATCACTAGGACTGCCATTTTTTTTTATTATTACTGAAATGCAATAATATTATGTTAACAGTACTATGTCAAGTACGGCAAGACGTTATATCGTTAGCTATTTAATGATGTGGCCTAGTGCAGCATTTGCCATGTGTCTGTGAAATGAACATTATCCCTAACCATCTAATTCAGTGTGTTTCTACAGTACAACAGTATGCATGGTATTCCTAAAAACTCTAATTCAAATTGGCTCCTTCCCACTACACCAGCCAGAAGCAGCTCTGAAGTCCATATTACAGGGATTAATATTATAATAACATTGTAATTTTTCTAACAACAAAAACTACACCTGTCTTCTCTTTTCTCTAAAAGTCTGTTGGCAGTGAAAGTAAAGTGAGCTGTATTAAAGTGCAGTTCACCACAACTTCACACCGCTGCAGAACTTGAATGCCTCTGTTCACAGTCGCTCTCAAACATCCTGTGTGATTGTGGGTTTGCCCCACAGCCCAGCCGCCTGCAACCTGCAGGACAACACCAGCAGATCAATGCTGCCTGACAGTCCCTACACACCCTGCACCCCCAGAAACACACCTGTATCAACCTGCATTAATATAGATGTCCATCTTTTGAAAGTGGGCTAAGATGTACAAAAGCATTTACAGGACTTTTGTTTGCTCCTTTGCAATTTGTGCACTGATGTCACAAACCCCACCAGAAAATAGAAAGACTCATGCTGTGGCTCTGATAACTGTATGGCCTGTTTAATACATGCAGCTGTCACAAATACATAGATTTGAAAATAATATAAATACCCTACTGTGTTTTTTCACAGATGTATGAGATGCAGCTGTAGCTCTATTTGATGAAGGTGGGACAAAAAGAAAGTACTGACAGCACTCACTATCTGACACACCTGAATCAAACTGAGCCATCTGTTCATATTATTAGAAGCAGCTGTGTTTATCATACTGTGACACTGGAACAGACACATCATCTGCTCTGTATACTGCCATCATCAGATCAAATAAACATTGGATTTTGTCTAAAATCTTCACTGGGTAACTTCATACTTATTCAACAAACTTCAGGGGATGAAGGCATTTACACCGAAAGTTAAGAGGCACAAATCTGTAGTTACGTGGAACCAAGAGTAACATGCACAGCATGGTCACCCCACTTAGATAAGTGGAAATATCTGTCAGAAAAAAGGACTATGAGGCACAACCTTTTCACTTTCTGTGATCATTTGTAGGTCTTCAGGCTGTCACTGATTCCTCTACAAAATGTAAACTGAGATGATTTACTTTTACGTCATGTTTATCTGTCCTATTACTTTTCAACCCCTCAACATCAGCACTTCTTGGCAAAAAGGCTTTATACAGTAGGGCTGGATAATAAAACCATGTTGATAATCTCCACCATAACAATAGGAAACTAAAGAATAATATTCAATCTATAAATCAGTGTGTCGCCCTGCATCTTGCTATTCAATCCAGCAATCAGAAACACAACGTACACTCCCAGGCACAACACCAGCAGGGTCATAAACAAGCAAGATCACTTAGCCAAGCTGAGGCTGTATAGTCGCCTGGTCCCGTCTGTCCTCCTGTATGCTACTGAGACTTAACCTCAGACTTAAAAAAACATCTAGATTGTGGCTCATGGGCCACATAATCTGCCTGGATCAAAATCACTGCAATCATGGAGCACACGCAGACAGAATGTGAGTGAATGAATGTGGACAGGAACATTTGGCAATGAACTGTGGGGTTAGGAAGCACTAAATGTCAATTTTGCAGGGTTGGATAATGGAAACCTTTTCTATTTTGATACAAAGCTACTTAGGATAATGTCAGTAGCTTAGGAAATACTTTCTACAGACACCTGCAGGTGAGATGATGTGGAGAAGATTAAAAAGTGGGAGATGTGATCACTAAAACACTGTGTTTAGGGTGCTTTGCCAATTATTTCTGCAGTCAACACTGCATCATTTATAAGTGATTTCATCAGTTATCATCACATATGAACCTTTATTCCCATGTACATTATCTAGATTCTTTTCTGAGTTGTGAAGCACTTTGTGAAGTATTTCAGTAAGAGCTCATAAATTCATCACTGATCATCTTTCTGAGCTTTAATAATGATGACTGATGTGGGATGACTTAGTAGTATGGGCACCATAAATAGCCACAGCCATGCATAAAGGCAGTCACTCTGGTGTTGTTGGAAAATGTCTTGATACAACACAATCAGTAAAACTGCACTCTTTTGCTAATGAGGTCTAATGAGCGCTGAAGCAGGAACCAGGACACGCAGATTTTTCAGGGTGTGTCTACATCCGTTTTGGGTCACCTCCCTGTGTGAGGAGAAATGGGGCTTGTTCATATGTGTCCAATTTATAAAACAGTACACACAACTTTGATGATATGAATGTCTGCATGCGTCTGTCTTTGTCTGTACACAGGTTAAGCTGTGAGTTTCATGAATGGTGGCCCCAGGTCTTCGTGCATCCTTTAACTGAGGTACTGGGATATATTTAGCAGGGCAACATGAGCCTCAGACTGCAGAACTGCTAGGCTGCCTCCAGCCCTGCAGAGGAATTCAAGTGTGCATTCCTCTGGAATTCCAGCTTCAGAAACACAGATAGAGAAACAGGGGGAGAGAAAAAAGAAGAGAGGCTTCACAGTGTCACTCGCAGCCAGCACAAGAATTAAACACTGGCGTTCCCTGTGGAATAAAGGAATGTGAAGATTTTCTGGCAGTGGGACGATAATATCTCATCTACTGTTTTCAACTCAACTAAAAACAAGGGTGGTTATGCCATTTCCTGCCTATATTTACATTTATTTACACAGACAAATTAAAAAATGGGAATGCAATTGGTTTGGTGTTCAGTATTCTGCAATGTGTAACAAGCTACAATTATATCCTGCATATTATTAAAGCAATAAAAAAACTACTCACACAGAAGTCATAAAACGCAGACTTTAAGAGATAACACCACTTTGAAGTGCTCTGTGTTCTAAAAAAAGACAGCAAAGGGGTCACTGCTGGAACTGTCTCTGGAACCACTTTAAGGCAAGTTATGACAGCTCAAAATGAACCACCAGGATCTACATACTGTCGAGAGGTACTGTCACAACTTCAACAAGTCTCACCTCACACTTTAACTTGGAGGTGAGCAGAGGAATGAGTGCAAACATCAATACCAGACCTTTCATAAGGGCATTTATTTTCTAGAAACAACCTCACTGCTTGAACCAAACTTTAAAGCTGTGTGGAGAGCCCTCACTGGTCTGACTGAACTTCCCAGGCATTTGACACAGGCTGGGGAACTGGCTCATGTCTTAAACAAATGATTTCTGATGCGGGAGGAGTGGCGGCACATGTTGTCTTGACCAAATATGGCTGAGTGAAAACACTGCAGTCCAACCTCCACAGCTCAGTCGAATGAAAAACAGGTTTCCTTAACTGGTGTGGGAGTGGGCCATGACACAACACACTGACACCTATCCAGCAGACTGGGTGTTTGTGACAGGTGGGCAGGTCGTCAGGATACTAAAACTACACTGGCTCCAGGTGACAGTGAGTGACTCTAATGTCACTGATGCTGATGAGACACCGTGCTCTTAGTAAAGTTTGACTCAGACATTGCTCTGCATTGGACAAGAAGACTCTCACTAAGGAAAACCAACAAAACGCAGGCTACATTCACAGGACAGGACTTAATCATCAATTCCAGAACTTAAATCAAACCAGATCATCTAGTGTTGATGCTTCACATTCATGTTAAATGAATGTTGAGGACTGTTGAGCTCCTAAACTGCCACACATGGACAGATTTAACTGAAATGCGAGTTGCAGCCACATAAGAATAACATCATCATCTGTGCAACAATCAAATGATGTCATTTCCTCAATAACGGATGTGTTGCTCCAGTTTTGTCTCGATCAGAAACTTCTCCATAAATGTCCAACAAGTGTGAAATGCCCTGGTCTCTCCATTGACCCCAATCGATGTCATTCCTCTCCTCCATTTTTATTTTTAATGATGGTCATAGGGGAGTATGACTTTTAAACATCTGGTTTGGTTTGTTTATATTTTGACAACATCTGATCTGAGTCACTTGGAGGTAAAAAGAAAATCAGCAGGTCATGTAAACAAGCCCCATCTCCTTCATTAGCACCCGAAGAGTAAACAGGCGGTTCACTTGTGTTTTTAGAGTCAGTGAAGGCAGAAAATGGGAAAAACTCAAATAAAACCAATGCTGCACTAAGTGGAGTTGTCCATCCATCCATCTTCTATACCCGCTTTTCCTGGCTCAGGGTGACGGGGATCTGCTGGAGCCTATCCCAGCTCTCTCTCGGGTGGAAGGCAGGGGTACACCCTGGACAGGTCACCAGTCCATCACAGGGCCACATATAGACACACAAAAACAGACAACCTCACACACTCACGGGCAATTTTTTTTAGAGTCACCAATGAACCTAACATGCATGTTTTTGGACTGTGGGAGGAAACCGGAGTACCCGGAGTAAACCCACACAAGCACAGGGAGAACATGCAAACTCCACACAGAAAGGCCGGGATGCGAACCCATGACCTTCTTGCTGTGAGGCAACAGTGCTAACCACTCAGCCACCATGCCGCCCGGTGGAGTCGTCATTAGAGCCATATAAAAATATTTTAGTTTACATTTGTTTTCAAAAAGCAAAAAAAAAAAACTCAGGGAACAGTTTAGATGGAGGCAGTTTTTTATTAATGATATATATATATATATAGAAATATATAGATATTTAATTGTCCAGCCTATACACTGGATTGAGTTGAACAACTTTAATGTACTTGAAGTGTGCATTGTGCAAATGTATTATCTGGGAAATACAAGTATCGGATTTGGAACTCTATACTGGGAGATACTTAATATTAAAAGACTAGGATTGGAAATCAAAGAAAAAGCCTGACTATATCATCAAGCAGCTTACTCCATGTGACCTGGAGAAGATGCACACCTGCAGGGGTACTGCCAACACCAATACAGAGAGGAAAGCCTCAGCAAGTGAAGAATAACTAAAACCAGTAATTTGTTATTATTACTATGATTATCACCCTAAACTGTAGAAACAGCGATGGGCTGGGCATGTGGCCTACTAATGTCAGAACAGCAACAAAGAAAAATGGATCGATATATAAACATCATAAACAATGATTTTCCCAATCAAATCAGTTCATAACTACCTGAAAATGAAAAATAGCTGATTCCCAAAGCTGAGAGTGTTACATCTGCATGATGTTTCAACAGCTGGACTGAAGTAATCACATGAAGGTGAAAGATAAATGCACTACTCTCACTGTAACAATTCCAACACATGTCCATGGCTTTGACAATTATGCAAGAAACAGATATGACTAGTAAGCGCCCAAACACACAGCCCCTTGATGTAGGCTCTGGGGACTTGTACATGTACACATGTACACCAAGGCCTTTGTGGAGGGAACAACACGGGTGGTGTATTTGGCAAGGGCAGGCTCAGTATGCACGAATATGCAGAAAGAGGGTAATAGTGATAATTTATGTTTTCTGCAGCACTGCAACAGGAGCACACAGGTGAGATCACACCTGAGTGTCAGTCCAGTCACTGGTTTTTCAGACGTGCAGAGTTTCAGGAACCGAACTTCGTCAAGCATTAACTTCACAGGGGGGTCAAGTACCAGATACATGGCTGAGGGAAAAAGCCAAGTAAAATGCTATGAAATGTGCGAATATAACTCATAGCCTGTAAACTGGTCTCCCTGCAAATTCCTCCACTTACGGCACGGTGCGGCACGGCACGGCACGGCGCAAGAATTTACCCCCGCAGGCTACATTTTTCCTGCTCGCCTGGTAGCTGCCTAACACGCCCACAGGCAGCTGTGTTAGACTGGACGGAGCAGAGAGACTGCGGGTCCAACGCTGTGTCCACAGTCTTCAGGCTGCTGCTCGGGAGGGGGGACCACAAAACACGGAACTGAGCCAAACAACAACAGTTGACGAGTGGAGAAGGCGCGAGTGCGCGCGCGCGCACACACACGCTACATACACACACACACCCGTCACTTTATCAAAATGCCAGACGCACTAACTTCTGCGGAAACTTGAGGACGCCTGTCGGCGGAACAGTGATGTAGAGCGATGACTACCGGGAGACTTTTCTCACTGTGCCGTGAGTCGGTCTTTCTGTCGGTCTCTGTACTCCACCAAGTTTTCTGAGTTCCACACCGAGTCTCTGCTGACGTCAGGACTTGTCGCTACAATGGCGGAAACTTTTCAAAGTCCACTACAAAGACCCATCTCACCTGAGCGTGTCGATCCACTCTCGCCGGCGGCCCCTCGACCTCTGAAAACCAGAAATATGTCACGTAGTCCCCGATGCAAAGGCAGTTTGTTCGCCAGGGGAAAGGCCAGACTTCTCTCGGTTCCCCTCCCAGTCCGCTTTCAGCTTAAACTCCACCCTGGCAGCGCGTCGCCGTCAGCGGGGCGGTGTCCCGCCGCTGTGCAGCTGTGAGAGGACTATTCTCGCCATTACAGGCCTCTTACATTCACACAATGTAATGTGAATGAACAGGTCTTGGCCTTTGTTAGCCAACTATATCCGTTCGCCCTGTCTATCACCAGGCGGCTCTGCGGCTCAGGACCTTTAGTGAGTGTGGTCCTCACAACCACGCTGTACTCAGCCAGAACCCACAGGAGCTGTTCTCTCAGCAGCATCTTTGTCCAGGAAATGATGGGATGAATAGATAACGCTCTCAGTTCACTCTCAGCATCTGTTCCAGCTCTTCGCCACATCAGCCTGGTCAACAGGACTTCTGCTGGGAGAACCAAAGGGTTGTGTTTTACTTTTAGTTTCTCAGTCTCCTCAAAAACAGAGACCCATCTGTTGCACTACACTGGGCTGCATGTTTCCTCCAGTTAGTGAATGGTTGTTAGTGATGGCATGTTCCTAAGGGCCCAGAGAGGGCCACAGTGACTCCCCTCAATACCTTTGTTGTTACTTCACGCTAATTCCTGAATTCTACAGAGTTGTATGATGATATATTGTATGAAGCAAGAGGGTTCTGGGTCCTGTTCGACCCCGGGGTTTGTCTCTGTAGAGTTTGCTTGTTCTTCCTGTGTTTCCTCCCACAGTCCAAACACATGCAGTTTGAGGGTGGGTGAATATGACCCAGCCTTTCACAGCTCTGGTTGTTCATGGATAAGCAGCAGATGATGGATGTTATGAGGTTACCCACTGTGTTATAGCCCATAAGCAGCAGCTGCTGAGGCTGCTGGAGACATGACCACATAGGATGAAGATGTGACTGCTGTTTTAGCCAGGGCTCATGTTATGAAGAGTAACATCCAGGCTTGTGTGGTACTGTGCTCCTGAAGGCCTTTGGTGTATGGGTAGGTCCAAAACCCTCTGCCCCAACAGAGCCTGCTTGGCTGACGTTTATAGGAACAGTATTTACAGTAGAGCTAGCACAGCCACACCCTCAAGTCTAAAAGTCAATGCTGTTGAACCTTTAAAACTTTATCTTCATCTTTGGCCATTTGTTGTGTGTAGGATCACTAATGCCTTTTTACAGCCTGATCTGTGTTTATGACACTTCTATGACAATTGCAATATCTATCTATGATGTTTATAAATAAATAACCTTAAATTTGTTTATTCTGTGACAGAGTTCTGCCCCAACGCAGTTAGCGCCTGTTTGTCAACAGCCAAATCAGCCTGCATCATTTTCATATTTACTGAAGCCAGACGGCTAGTGCACAGAAACAAATCTCTTTTTAAAACATGCTTTAGTAGCTGAGCAGTGAATGTGCTGCAGGATGAAAATGTCATGCTGCTATCAGGCTTTATTTCACCAAGATGTTGAAAAATGAAGCCTTGCCTATGGCCAGGAAGTTTTGGTTCCTACATGTTGACAACTCTCCACACACTCTCTCCCTGTATTTCCTGTCTGTCTCTGCCGCTGCCATCAAATAAAGGCAAAACACTAACAACAAACAACGCAATGTATAAACACTTTCTTATGTATGCCTTAAGTACAACCACCACTCATGATATTGATAAAGCACCCCTAACTTTGGCCAAACAAATTGCTTGGAAAGAAGCAGTTTTGTGTTCCTGTCGAATGCTAGTAGGTCAAAGGGATGTTTTGAACTGCAGAAATTCTGCCACCATGTGGTGGAGTCCAGCCAGAAACATTACCTTTCGGACAAAACTTGAGACTTCATTCTCCATCTGAACTAAACACTAAACACTGAACCTTCACAGATTTTAAGTGCTCACCTGGGCCTGAGAGGGAGAGGCAATTCAATTCAATTCATTCAGTTCAATTCATTTAATTCATTTCAATACAATTAAATTCAATTAATTTAAATCAGCCATCCATCTATCACTACCCACTTATTCCTAACGAGGAGAGGAGAGGAAAGGAGAGGAGAATGGTACATGATGGGAAGGCCAGAATACCTTGATAGTCTTGAGATTTCATTGTACCTTGCACAGATTCAAGACACCCTGTGCCAGATGCAGCAAAGCAGCCCCAGAACATAACCGAGCCTCCTCCATGTTTCACAGTAGGTACAGTAATCTTTTCTTTATATGGTTCACTTTTGCATCTGTGAACATAGAGCTGATGTGACTGGCAAAAAGCTCCAGTTTTGTCTCATCTGTCCATTGGACACTCTCCCAGAAGCTTTGTGGCTTGTCAACACACATTTTGGCAAAGTCTCTTTTTTATGATTTGCTTTGAACAGTGGAGTCCTCCTCGGTCGTCTTCCATTAAGTCCACAGTGGCTTAAACGGACAGATAGTGCAATCTGACCCTGATGTGCCTTGACCTTGGAGTTCACCTCTAATCTCTTTCTGGACTCTTAGGTTACCTTTCATTTTATCCATCTCTTCAATTTGTCTTCAGTTTTCCTTTTGCAGCCACGTCCAGGGAGGTTGGCTTCTGAATATGTGCAGCTGTAATCACAGGAACACTAAGCTGCTTGGAGATGGTCTTATAGCCTTAAACTTTAACATACTTGTCTATAATTGTCTTTCTAATCTCCTGACACAACTCTCTCCTTAGCTTTCTGTAGTCCATGTTCAGTGTACATACAGCCAAATTGTCAGATGTACACACCATACCTATAAAAGGCAGACTGACTGATGACAAGTTTGAAGACATATGTGATGCTAATTACAGGACACGCTTTAGTTTAAAATGTCCCTATGATCAAATTCTTCTGTTGAACCACAATTTAAAAGCAATGTCTGATTTTCATTAGTTCACTTTCAGTAAATTTTTATTTACTTCTGTCAGTTTCAAGTTATTTCAATGGCCATTGTGGGCTTTTACTTCTTTAATGGAAGGGTACCAAAAATTTTGTCCATGTGTGTAAATGATGAACTCTCCAAAGGGTTCACTTTTTCGTGCCCCTGCGTCATTGTCATGAAAAAAAAAACCCACACCACATGTTGAATGTCCATTTATCCTGAATGTACATGTTTACAATAAGTGCCTGGATAAAATTCAAGTGCTGATACATCCATTCATTTATATCTGCACAGCATAAATAATTTTACAGTTTGTACTGTACATTAGCATTAACATAGGTTAAGATCATGTGACATCTGTGACAGGCCCTACACACATATTACATTCACCCAGTGTGTTTGCGATGCTGGTGTGAGCAGGGCCTGAGTCCAGAGGAACGAAGACTGTACAATTAAAAAGAACATTTGTACATAATTAGAGGAAAAGCTTGGTTCGTTGTAAGGCTTCTGAAGAATGTAGTCATCTTGACATCAGCTGTCCCAACCCCTCTGGTTGTGTGTGTGCACGTCTATGAGCTGGCCTGCCCAACAACAGAACAGGAACACACCAACTTTGTGACTGGTGTTTTCTGCCTGCGCTCTATCTGTTTCAGCATCTGCTTTTTTACCATCCAACCAAATAAGTTCATCTTAAACAGGAAAAACAACCAGACAGACAAAACAAAAAACTGCTGGCATCACTGTTCAGTGGTGTCTGTTTCACTTTAATCTGCTGAGCTATAATTTGATGCAACAAAGCCCTTTGGTGTTAAGGCTTTAGTAAAAATTCTTATGTTGCACTTTAGCCATTTGAACAAAAAGTACAAGAAAGGCCTGCAACACGGGAACACAGTGCAGTTCACATTCACAGCAGCTGTGAATCTTGGATGTGAACGTGAGAGTTTGGTGAAATGACAACCAAGCTTAATGGTGCAATGCTTACTATTTTACTGACTCTTTGCAGTAAACATCAGAACACTGCTGCTGCTGCTGCTGCTTCAGTGGCTG
This sequence comes from Mastacembelus armatus, assembly GCF_900324485.2. Lineage (NCBI taxonomy): Eukaryota > Metazoa > Chordata > Actinopteri > Synbranchiformes > Mastacembelidae > Mastacembelus > Mastacembelus armatus. The sequence goes on along the minus strand of NC_046644.1, from coordinate 1,720,002 downwards.
CTCTGAAGCTCTGACAGGCAGAGCAGCTCCAGGCTCCCTGCTCCTGTCCACCATCTCTCATGCACTGCTTTGGTCTCTGCAAAACCAAAGTAAAAACTGGTTTTAATGCAGCTCATTTAAAGAAATGAGAAATGACACCTGTAGTACAATACTACAAGTCAATAGCCCCACACAACAGCACTAAAATGGATTTGAGGCTGACTGAAATGACTGTTGGATAAACCTGGACTCAGAGCACATGTGGATGTCTCCAATGTGAAGGAGTTTTATTTTTCCGGAGGGTGGTGACTTTTAAGATGTGGGGGTAAAGCCCAAACATTTTAAAAAAACTGAAATTTCTTTGCTGATGGCAAAGGATAAGAAAAGGAGGTGCTAACAAACATAATGCTGCACAGCAATGTTTTTCATATAATTCATATAGTGGTTTTCCCTCTCTCCATGATTAGGAACCATTATTCTACAGGTTACTGCAGATGTGGAGGCAATGACAAGGCATAGACATTACCTGTGGATTTTTAAAGTGGTCTGGAAAGGATCAGGACTACATCTGATAATTACTATAAAAACAATTGTATAAAATATCCAAGTTCATGGTTTTGTCTTCAGATAGCTTGTTTTGACATACAAAGTTTTTTTTAAATTGTATTAAAAAAAAAATCTGGTTTTGTCAGTGACAAGCTGAAACCCAAGAATGTTTGGCCTGTTTGAAGATATCAAACACTTTGAAAGAAACCCTGACAGAACAGCAGCAGCAACTCAGTGGGTTTAGACATTTCATGGCAATATGGGACAAAAGAGGAAAAGAAAACAGACACCTGAACATGTACTGCTCGTCGGTTTGGGGATTATTACTAGAAACACATCTTGTGTGTGGATGAGCGCCTTCTATGCTGTGGATGACATTAGATCATGTGAGCTACCAGCTGTTGGTCAAAGGCTCACTCTGTGAACCTGCAGAGTCCCATTTCTTCATAGAAGACTGAGATACTGAACACAAAGAACAGAGTGAGGGTCTGAGCTTGGTGGTGGCAGCAGCACTATCTTCACATATAAACACTGTTGAGGCCCACTTCCCTTTCTTTTAATCAGCAGCAGGCCTAAAACCAACTTAATTACAGCCATTTCCTCTTCCTGTCACTGGCTGCCAGGAGGAAGTCTGCTTGCTTTACTCTGCCTGAGCTTCTCCCAAATATATAACTATCCGTTTTGCACAAATGCAAAAGGAAAACATTTAAAAACATCAACTTTGAAATAAAGGATTGCTAAAACTGATGATTATTGTGATGGAAAAAGGCTCCACAGTCCAATACGAAGCTTACTGTCCAACAATGTAGCATGTGGACACAGAACCATCTCCAGCTGTCCCCACACCTCCACTCAACACGTAATGACACATTGTTCCAACCTAATTCACTTGAACAGACAATGGGTGGCCTCTGTTGTTGTGTGGTTACTGGAGCGTGATACCTCTCAGAGGTAAGCTGAGCACTCTCAGTTGCTGACAGCAGCCTCAGGGCCAGCGGTGGCTGCAGGGATGCGAGGCATCTTCTTGGCTGGACTGGGGATGTGCTGAGGAGGGAAAGAGTGTAAACATCAGGACTGAGCTGCTGGTTTAAAATGTTCAGAATGGTTAATTTCTGATCTGCTGTGCAGCCCTCTCAGATGATCTGTGACAGGTCTGCTTACTGTCCCCACAGTCCAAATTAACATGACGTCCCAGAAGACCACAGGTTCTGCAGACTGACTGAAATTTTTATTTCATTAATTCTGCTGTATATTCTGACCTGTCATGGCTTCTGCCTGAATAATAGAGCCAAGTATCTGACTGGCTGCACTGTGGCTAATGAAGGCATCAGGTTTGTGGCTCTTTTAGAAGAAGTGTCAATTACAAGTCAGACAATGTTAGAGATGCTGTGATAAATTGAGTACAGCTGAAAAAAATTGAACTATAACTTGAACTGCCACCTGAGGTCAGATGGAACCGACATCACGATCAGCTCCCTCTGCCTGCTGGGGATCCTCTGCATTTAGCTTTAACAATGTGTAGGTAATCCTGAACTATATTAGACTGAATGCCAAAATAAGGAAACGGCTCTATTAAACAGGTTTATTAGTCCTGTACCTCCAGAGCAGTGCTGGAGCGAACAAGTTCTGGCTCTGCTGGCAGGTCATGGTCCATAGGTCTGCGGGCATATTCCCTGCGGTGTTTGTCATCCACTCTTGTCAGGTACCACGTTCCTGGAAAGAGATCATCCACTGAGCCTCGAGGGATGTAGCTGGCTGCAGGAAGAGATTTAAAAAAAAAAACAAAAACAAAAAAAAAAACAACAAAACAAAACCAAAAAAAAAACAAAAAAAAAAAAACAACACATTAGCACAGTGATAACACAATCACATTCAGGACTCAGTGAATGCTGACATCATTTGTACACAGTGTTCTCTATTGGGTCTGGGCTCTTTTGGGTTAGAATGTTAGCAGTTTAACATAAAAGGTTACTGGGAGCTCCACAACCCCTCCTCTTTCTGGTAGGCTTTGAATTTGAAAGGTCTTGAAATCAAATTGCCTGGAAGTACCACCTGGGTAATGGTATTTTAAATGGACTGAACTGTTTAATTAGAAAGACATCACTAGAAATATAATTACTTTTAATATTATTAATTGGAAGAACATTAAATGCATTAAACAACCAACAGTCTGGATAGGGAACAGTAAAGTAAATCAGACTAATAGTTACCTTTCTGTTACTATCAACCGTAACGCAAATGTACAGGCATGTGGGAAAAAAAAAATGAGACCTCAGATAGAAGAAACGGCTGCTGTTTTGTGTGATAGGCTTGTGTTTGACAGTCAACAGCAGCTGCTTCAGAATTAGACATGAGGAGCAGTGACCGTGGGGTCGTACCTAAGTGGTGAGTTTCCTCTCTTAGCTTCATGTTTTCAGAGAAGACGGCAGGTGACACCTTCTTCCGTGAGTCTAGTCTGACCTTCAGGTCACTAAGGCTAGACACAAGTTTGTCCAGACCAGATCCTGAAAGGTTATTAAAGAAGACACTTCAGTGCTCTTTATATCTAACTTCTGTTGTAACTTTTTATAATTTTAAGAATTAGGCAGCGAAAGTGAGTGACTGACTTACCAGGCGTGTGGTCCTGTGTGACTCGGAGAGAATACAGAGTAGCAGCAAAGCCTGAACCATAGGAGAAAACCCCAATCCTCTGTCCACTTATCTGTGAGGGTGTGTGCCTGCAACACAAAGACAATGATTCTCCTTGCATACTGCAACACTAAGACCCTATTGTTTCATTATATTCTTATCAATCATGTCAGCATCTCAGACTAAAAGGCATATTCTGCCACCCAAAAGCAATTAGCATGCAGTGATTATGCTGATAATTTGAGATGCAATTTCATTAGCAAAAAATTATCATTAAACTTAGGTTACTTTCACTTCTTGATATAATACAGGGTATTGGGTAACTGTGAGAAACTGGAGTCTTTGGAGAAGTCTATTAAGGACCACAAGCAAATATTTGCAGGTATGTAGTGTGACCTGGGGTCCTCCCTCTCATTAGGTCAAATAAAGTAAACTTAAAAAATATGTTGTTCTAGTCAGCTCTGTTCGGTGGCTTTTATTACCCTGATTACCCTGTGCTCTGATTAATCTTTAGTTGAGTCACACTGCATATAAGGAATGACATTCAGTGCAGCAAGTAATTAAATACAATAAAGAGGAATGTCAGAGAAAACAGATACACAGTCATACTGTGCAATGAGTGATCCCAGGCAGCCGTAGACAGAAGGAGTATACATGTTTCCATTCTGGTTGGATATCAGCAGGGAGGGCTTGGTCTTCCTCTCAAACAGATCTGCACTGGCCTTCATGAAGGCTTTCTCCACATCCCGGTCAAAATAGGTGTCCTCTGGCCGTACATCTCTGCCCCCAGACACACACAGTGAACATGAGAATTGTGGCAAGTTATGATAGAGCAGACACTTAGATCATTTTTGATTATTGTTGGCCACATTTGTTCATAAATATGCTTCCGTTACACAGTGGCTTTAGGCTAACTCAGTCAAGATTAAAAAAAAAAAAAAAAAGAAACAGTTAAACATTTCTGAGTGAAATACAGCGAATATCCTCAGTGATGTGATGGGTGATTGTGGGGTGCTGGGACTGGGGATGAGACAGTGTTAGAACTTTTGTAGGCTTAGTCGTTAAAATATTTTCCATATGCAGAACAAACCAAAATACAGTGCAGCATATTTGAAATGATTGGGTTCCAAAGTAAGAGTCAAAAAGGAAGGTGGTGGTGTGGAAAGTAAAAGATGGAGAAATTCAGCAATAAGCAAAAGGTTAAATGGCATGGCCCATTTACAACTACACAGTTAAGGCCATAGTTTGTGGGGATGTTGATTGGCTTCTAAATGAAGATGAACCTCAGAAGAAGCTTTCAAATCAATAAACCAGTCAAATCATGTGATTATCTTAAGACAACATCATCATATCAACTTTCCAAAATGTACATGTGGTCCTTTAATGAGAGTCTTTATTAATCCTCAGGGGTCGATGATAACGCTGGCACGTTTTGTGGCATCTCCTCCTGATAACGCCGAAACGAAGTTAAATTACTGTCAGTTTTGATCGTACACATAAGAGCAATATATCATTCGAATCTGTAAAGGGTCTAGTTTTATTTCTATACAGTCATAATACACAAAACACTGTGCTTCAGTAAAATAAAGAAAGCAGACAGGGTGCGCTCTCTGTCTTGGTCATCTCTCTTCACAGACACGTAAATAAAACAACCTGAATCTCAACGAATACTTGCCTCATATGGCTAGAAAGCTTGAAATGTCTTCTTTTAAATGAAACAATTCAAGTCGAAAACAAATCATCACTTTTTATTTAATCCGTATGAACGTAAGGAGCGGTACGATTTCTCCTGTCTCACCTCATTATAGCTAATGTGATCCTGCCTCGCATTGAGCGCACTGTTCATATGGAAATAACCTGAGGTGAGCCAGGTAGTTCTGTGCATGCCCCTGAGAAATGGCATAAAACGTCAAGCTTCATCATAGAATTTACCGACTTTTTCTGTGCGTTTGGATGATGGCACATTACACAGGTGAAGCGCTTCTTATATTCCACACAGAGACAACTAGTTTAGTTTGTCCTCAGAGGAAAAACACGACTCAGATGATGAACGTTTGCATCTGCATTGTATTGCACTAATTCTCTCTGTCACATTCCTGACTGAAAGGCTCATTATACAGCTCATTATGTGGGTCTTTCACATCATTGTGAAGTAAACACACCTACAAGATGCCGTTCTTAAAAGTTTTGTGAACCAATGTTCTGTATGTGTTTTATGGTATTATTTCAGTGACTTAAAAATTGTAGTTTTTCAATAATCATGTGTAAACGCTGTTTTCTAAAAAACACAATCATGCATAAACTTGCTGCTCACATATTATTGTATCCCAGTTTGTGCTGATTACAGTGTTATCAGACTTCAGCCAAAAATATATTTAAAAGCAACTCAAAAAAGGCACAAATGTCAGGGCATATCAAAACTTGTCCAGGGCCCCAAAACACCCTTAGACCCCAGAGGGTTAACTATTTCAAGCAGAACCTTAATCGTGAGCCTTAATTATGCAAAGGACCATAACTCTATGTGCTATCTAGCTACTTTATTGAGAGTGTACCTGAAGGCATCGAGGCCTGTGAAGGGTCCTGTCTCTGTGTTGGGGTTGGGGTGGCTCAGAAAGTCATTCAGCATCAATCGGGCCAATGACTTCTGCACCAACTTGCAGTACGGGGAGTGAAAGACTAGATAACCAAAGTCCTCCAGACTAAAGCGCTGCTCCAATCCCTCTGTCAACAAGAAAAATGATTAGCCTTTCACTGCTTTGTCTAGATACAACTCACAATATATACACAGCACTACCTACAAAAACACCAAAATAACAGAGCTGATTTCAAACTCAACAGTGCACCAATATGTGAAAGAGCTTACGTGTTTTATTTCTCTCAGAGAGAGACAGGCAAAAAAGTAGAGCCACAAATGAAGTACTGCTTATGAATGGTTTATAATGTGTTTGTATTACCCCTGTGTTCTCAGATAATGTACATGCTGACATTAGGCCACTCAACTATTTTATGGCCACTGAACTTAAGTAAACGTCTTAGCATAGTAAGCAGACACCATCCTGAAGCCTCTTAACTAATTAGTATTATCCTTCCAGTCCCTCCACATGCATGGCTTCCAGAATTCATATAAAAGACCTACATGGAAGAGTGTAAAATGCTGGAGGATCAATTTAAACACACCTCTCTGCCACTGTGTGTGGATCTTGTTGCGATACACAGAGTAGCAGCGGTCCAAGGCACTCAGGTAGCACTCTATCGAAAGCTTGCCGTCCACCACAGGGTACTCTGACATCAGGTCTGGCTTGTAAAAGTCGTATGCATGCTGCATGTGCGTGCCTCGCAGACCTGCACCACAGCCACAGCAGGTATCAGCAACACACTCATACAGCATTAAGCGCACGCACGCACGCACGCACGCACGCACGCACTAAGCTGGTTGAATATCAAAACTTCTTTACAAAATCAGTTTGAATTTACACATATTCCTGTAATAAACGTTCATGCAACAACTGTGCTAGTATTCATATACTGATGTACACTTTAATGCTAATATACACAAAAGCTTGTGTAACTGTAATGACCCAATTGTCCATTTAAAAAAAATAAATAAATAAATCAAAACAAGAGCCTGATTGACAGGTTGCTTTCAAATGTGTGGCAACATTAATGGCAGCACTGAACAGTTGATTAGATTTCAATGACACTGTACAAAAGTTAAGCAAACATGGATGACAGCGTTATTGTGGGACCTATATGTGGGTCATTGAAAAGTGCTGGCTGACAAAGAGCACAACAAACAAACAGTTATGAGTTAACAGACCTCGTTCAAAGGCCAGAGGAGCATTAGGCCCCACCAGCATGGCCACTGCACCAGCACCCCCAGTAGGCCGGGCACTTCCTGTGGCATAAACAGCGATGTCCCCTGCTACAACCAAAGCATAACGCCCTGCAGAGAGGAAACATCCAGTGATGGGAAACAGCAAAATTAGTTGTTAAAATATATATATATATACACAAATCTTCTCTAAAATCATCAGCACAGGGGCATTAACCTCACACAGCACAGTGTACTATAGAAGTGTAGCATATCCTTTGTTGCACTGATTAAATGCATCTGTCAAAAGTTATGATCTAACCAGTCAAGCTTTCGCAGTAATCAATATAAAAACCTTGAAAAGTCTGATAAAAACTTCCTAATTAAAAAGACAATGTTCATTTGTCAACAGTATTTAGCTGATTTCTGATCTGAGGCATTTCTATCTTGTACATGATGGCATTTTTGGGGTTTGGGCAGTTGTTTAGATAAAAGAAGACAGTTATTGCTGTTAGAAATCATAACAGGTATGAGTATTTAACATTTCATAGATAAAACAATAGACTAATCAGGAAAATAACCAGCAGATTAATTGATAATGTAAATAATATTTTGCTGCAGGACTTAACACTTATTAAAACAAGTTTGTTGACTCACCATCCCATGAGCTGGACTCAACCCAGTTGACAGCATTGAAGAGTGCAGCTGTTCCACCGTAACAGGCATTTGTGGTGTCAATCCCCTCCACATCTGTATTGCCAGAGTCCTCGAACAGCTGCATAATTACTGTCTTAACAGACTTGGACTTATCGATAATGGTTTCAGTGCCGACCTCCAGCCGACCCACACTGTCATAAGACAGGCCGTTCCTTTCCATCAGCCTCTGGACTACCGTCAGGCACAGAGAGTTGATGTCCTCCCGATCGGAGCAGAAGCCCATGCGTGCCTGTCCCAGGCCAACTGTGTATTTACCTGCTGGTACGCCATCAAACTGCTCCAACTCAGCCTGGTCCACATACTGGGCTGGGAAATATAGTTCCATTGCAATGATGCCCACATCTTTGGGCCACGGTCCCAAGCAGCTGAGTGGGGCTGATCCAGGCATCCTGAATGGGTCAAGTCACATGACAAAGATGTTGTTTGACTACTACAGCTTTGAAATGTCCACAGTAATTTGTTGAGTGACTGCAATGCCCCTCAACCCCCAGTATCAGACTGGGCAGTATGGTGGAAACGAAGACAACACTGAGGCACAGCCAGCAGCTTGCTAAACGGAAAGACAGAAACTATAGTGCTGAGAGAATACCAGCCAGTCGGTGCGTCCACCCAGGCAGCTAAAGCAAGACCATTTCACAGCAACCAAAACAACACCGCGCAGGCCAACACTTTCTTCCAGCGAGCGGATCAACAAATCCTGCTTTTCGTCAGAGCCAACTATCAAGAACACTGATGAACTAGCATGCTAACTAGCAATGAGCTCGTTGGCAGCTAACGCCGCTGGAAGGAGAGTGACCCGACTGACTAAACACGTCCCAGCGCCTCATTTAGAAGGAAAAAAAAATAAAATAATAATAAAAAATAAAAAAATCAGCAAACACACCAACGTTAGCTAATTAAAGGGGCACCTTAACGCTAGCTAACTGTTAGACAGGTCGACAGGCAGCTAGCCAACAACTAACAGCTAGCTGCTAACGCTAACTATTAGTTGCTGTTAGCTGTGACATGTTCCCCCACAGCTAATAATTAACTACACATAGTTTAATTAACGACGCACACAGCTAAACTACTTAGTTCACACAGTAAACTGCAGTTTAACTACACACCACAGTAAAACTACAGAGATTACACAGTAAACTACAGCAAAACTACACACCACAGTAAAACTACAGAGACTACACAGTAAACTACAACAAAACTACACACCACAGTTTACATACAGCTTGAGGACTCCAGAGACAGAGGACCATGAAACTGGGTCAAAGGGCAACGGGATTTCCTGTACCGTAAGTCACTAATTGCCGCTACCCAACATCGTTAACCAACGAGACTGTCACTGTCGATGGGCGGTAATGTTAACGGGGCTATGTCGCTGCCTAAAAGCATAACGACAGGTAAACTTCATACACTCAGAAAAACGATGGGTCAAAAACATTAATGTCATAAAACGAAGTAACAACACAATTTCTGCCAGTGAGAGTGCAACCCGGACCAAACAGCTGACGGACCCGCTTCCTATCCCAGTCACAGAGCTAAGTTTACCGCCAGACTCCATGTAGGCGCAGTTACACGCAGCCGACCTCTTATATTAATAAACCTAGTGCCCAGTGTTGCGCATGTGCGAAACCCCTGATTCAATCAATATGGGCACCACAGTTGAATAGAAACACAGACAGCGAGCTGACCAGTGTCCTATTGAAATGTCTATTGGCAGCAAACGAGTCAAAGACGGTGATTATGTATGTCAGGGTGAGAAACAGCGCACTACGTACATCAAGCCTCTCACCTGTGGCTAACGTGAACCGATATGGGCTGCTCCTACTCCGGTGTCAGCGTCCAGGCCGGCACAAGTGTATTTATGTGCGACGATGACAGAGCAGTGTGCAGCCTGCACTAAGCACCTGACCTCTGGCCAATCACAGCGCACACACAGCATGCGGCGCTACGAGGCCTGCGGGATTCCAGCCAATCGGATTTTAGGAATAACAACCACGCGCCAGAGCCGTATCGGCGGTCCAATGAGGCGAGATGTACGATGTCTGGTGAGAGAAAGGCAGCCAATCAGAGGGCGAAATTAATTCCTGGCGCGGTAAACATAACAGCGGTACAGAGAAGCGTGGCCATGGCAACGGGTACTCGCAGTACTTGTACTCAAAGTACAAGAGAGCACTGTCAACAGATAAGTAAAAGTTTTCCATCAAACACAACTGAAGTAAAAGCAATCATCTAAATGTGTTCAGTTAAAGACATTCTACAGAGATGACTGGTAGAACAACCACAGACACACATAACAGCCACAAAATTATCATTTAGCATTAACTATAAAGACACCACAGAGAAACAAAAGAACTGAACAGAGTATAAAAAAAAAATATCACTGACATGGAAAGAGACAAAATGGTCACAAAGACAAAAATCACACAGATGACAAATGTCATTTTGTTTCTTTCAGTGTAAGGATTGTACATGAGAAGGGGGAGGCATTTTATCCTAATAATCCTATTATAAGCCAGCAACACTTTACTGTTGTAGCTGCTCAAGGTGGAGCTCAATGCACTTCAAAGTCAAAAAGAGAAAAACAAGCAATAATAAAATATTTAAATATGACTGTATGGAGACAGAGGGTTGCACTGTGGGTTGGTGGTTAGCACTGTTGCCTCACAGCAAGAAGGTTCCTTGTTGGAAACCCAGCAGGGCCCTTTCTGTGTAGAGTTGGCATGTTCTCCCTGTGCTTCTCCATCTATATCAGGTTGATTGGTGGTTCCTAATTTCCCCACAGGAATAGGTTGTGTCAGGAAGGGCATCAGGTGTAAAAATTGTGCCAAACAAATCATGTGGTTCAACTGATCCACTGTGGTGACACTTAACCTGAAAGGGAAAAAAACTGTACAGAGGAAGAGCTTCAGATAAGTGTTTTTACAATATTTCCAAATGTAGTTATTTTACTGTGGACTATATATGAATGATAGCATAGAGGAAGAAACTGTCTGCGTGTGACCTTATTCTTGTTGAAATAGCCGATAGATACTTCAGCATACATTGTCAGCTGTCAAATGTAAACAGTGGTTAAAATATTGCACTGCAATAGTTTTTATTCAACCCTTTGTCTTTGTGACAGTCAGAGGCAAAACCCTGGGAAGAGTCCATAAAGTGGTTGCATATTACTGCATGCTAATAATTGAAAGTGGCTTTTTTCATGTGGACTGTGACAACTGGACAGTAAGATGACACTGTTAAAGAAAACTAAAGACATCACACTGATATCAGACTTTTAAGATGAAATCACAGTTTATTTTCAACATTCCATTAATGCTGCCCTGGCAATGCCATAACTCCATAGTTCAAAACTCCCTTTTCTCCTCTACATTTTTTCTGGTCATCAAACAAAAACTGTATTCAAATAAGTCCCATAAATAGTGTCTGCTGATGACCGGTAGAGCCTGGTGCACTGCAGCATCATCACAGCAGCACTTCAGCACATATAACATTTACACACTGTCTCTGAGTTGTTAGTGGATGTGGAGAGGAAGACTATTTATTTGCTGTAAACAGAGTACACACTCAAACATAAAGATAACAACTAACTGTACAACCATCTGAATGAACTGTCAGTGTGTGTCTATGTATCACATCAACATGTTACTCAATGTTACGGCGAACATACTATTTGATAAGAACATGAGTACCATTTGAAATACAAAGAAAACAAAGTGAATGAGAACTTCTTAAGAAGATAAAACAAAAGGAAGCAACAACAGAGAAAGGGCAGAGCAGAAGAGTTTTCTTTTCAGATGGATGAGCCTGACTGACCTGCTGTCTTATCCTCACTGGTAATGCAGTCTCTGGACCTTGCTGGCTAAACAGAAAACACATGTAAAACCAAAAATATCTACCCCTGACTGATAGATACATATTTCTATAAATCTACAATGCATGAATCATTTGGTGAGGATGGAGCAGAGTGATTTGCTGCTGATACCTCTTATTGAACCTGACTCCCAGAGTTTCTCTCCCACAATAACAGCAGCTGGCTGCCTGCATGAGGCTCTAACTCCTACATGAAACAAAAAAACAGAGGTGATTACAGTGATTATCTTGAAAGTACTACTTTGAATACTACCTGTATGACATAAAAGACACTCAAGCATTTTAAGTTTGCTCTTCATAAGAAACATCTGGTGATGTGAACCATGCCTCACACAAAGCTGATATCCGAAGATGTACGATTAAAAGTAGTTGACCTACGTAAGGCTGGAAAAGGATCTTACAGTCATCTTACAGCCTTTAGACATCCATCAGTCAACAGTTAGACAAACTGTCTATAAATGGAGACAGTTTGGTACAGTAGCTACTCTTCCTAGAAGTGTGTGCCCAGCCAAGATGGCTACAAATGCACAACACAGAGTCCTCAGTGAGATAAAGAAGAACCCACAAGTAACAGCTAAAGATGATGATGCTGATGCAACAGGACAATGACCCAAAGCATCAAAGTAAATCCACCACAAAATGGCTTCAGAAAAAGCAAATGCACCTTTTAGATTGGCCCAGTCAGATGCCAGACCTTAAATCCACAGAGATGCTGTGGAATGACATCCTACAACATGTCAGAGCTAAAGCAGTTCTGTAAAGAGGAATGATCCAAAATTACTCCTGAACATTGTGCAGGTCTGATCCAGAGCTCCTGAAAGCATTTGCTTGATGTCATTGTTGCCAAAGGAGGTTTGATAAGCTATTAACTCCAGAGGGTTCACTTATATTTTCCTCCAAGGTCAGTATTTTGTGGAGGTATAAATGTACTTTATGGAAGTAAAAGCTTAGTTCTTCAACAAACAAAGCTGAAATTGCCTGAATTGTGAGTGTACTTGTGATGTACTAAACAGGAGAGGAGCACCCTGTGTGAGCATCCTCTCACCTGACCATCCCTGCTGATTTGGACCTTCTTGTTGTCATTCCAGGGGTTGTGGATGTGTTGGGTGCACTGGAAAGGAACACTCTCCTTATGGATCCACTCCACACCGAAAACACCCCCTAGTCCCATGAAGCCCCAGTCCTGACAGCTCTCCTTGCTGATGGCCGATGCCATGTGGGCATAGCCCTGTCAAAAAGGCAAAATATATCCATTTTAAAGGTCCTTATTTATTTTCGCATTCAAAGGGGTTTGAAGAATCTGGAACATGGATTACATTATAATCACAGAGTAAGTGAGCTATTATACATTTTCAAAAGTGTTACCTGGAAGTGTCCAGAGCCCTGAACGGAGAAAATGAGGATGATGAGGTTGTTCTCCAGAAAGGCTTTAGTGAGTTTGGCCTCATTGTTTAGTGTGGTGGACCAGATACCTTTCTGCTGAGAAATTTCTATGTTCCTGATGTTGCTACTCTTCATAATAAAGTACCGTGCTGACAAAAAGGCCAGTTGGTTGGGCACTGGTTTTGAAACCTGCTGGAAACAAGTGAAGCAAAACAACAGTTAATAGACACTGACAATCTCTTTAGCTGTAGTATGTGTTGATAAAACAGTAACTATTAAAATGAAATATATTAATGCAGACACTCCCAGGATGACCTGCTCCTTCTGCCCAAATAAGATGCTCTACAGGGATTCACCAAAGAACCATCACCTCAGCCTCACAGACACATACTGCTGTTCTCCTCTGTTCATGAAATCAGAAGTGGCCATTGGAGAGCTCTTCACAAACAGCTGACAAAGCCCTTAATGATAACCTCAGAAATGGTCCATGAATGCGCTAACTTATATGGCACAAACACAGTGCGGGTTGTTTACTGACCCTACAACAAGCGGCTATATGTTGAAGTTTAGGAGGAGGCTCCATGGGCTGCATTAAGTACTATCTGATGCTTAGCTATTTAAAAAAGCCTGAGATGCCCAGCAACAGTAGAGCATCAGCACAGTTGCAGTATTTTAATACTACTATGGCACTGCAGTAACGCTTCTCACAAAAAGGACAGGTGTATGCAATTAACTGTTTCTAACATAAATGATAAAATGAAAAAAGTCACTGTTAAAGATATTTATAAGACATTCAGTCACATTTGACCAAATTATTACTGAAATGTTACAGGTGTACCTGGCTGTTTCCATAACATAACTGGACTCAAATTTGAAACCCATCAGGGACCTTTCTGTGTGGAGTTTGCATGTTCTCCCTGTGCTTGCGTGGGTTTTCTCCAGGTACTCTGGTTTCCTTCCACAGTCCAAAAACATGTATGTCAGGTTGATTGGTGACTCTAAATTGCCCATAGGAGTGAGTGTGTGTGGTTGTTTGTCTCTATGTGACCCTGTGATGGACTGGTGACCTGTCCAGGGTGTACCCCTGCCTTTCACCCAAAGAGAGCTGGGATAGGCTCCAGCAGATCCCTGTGATCCTGGTTAGGAATAAGTGGGTATAGATAATGGATGGATGAATGGATGGATGGGTGGATGGATGGATAGATGGACAGAGAACTACACAGGGCCCTTTTTAAAACATGCAAGCAGAATGTCAAGTGCAAAGCAGTAGGTCTTTGCAGGCAGTGAATACCTTTTCGGAGGATGAAGGAGAGGGGCTGTCAGAGGGACTGCCTGAGGTCACAGAGCAGGAAGCATTACCGGAGGAGTGTGGATCACAGAGCTGGCTAATGGGAAGTAAGGAATCATTTTTGCTGTAGGCTTTCATCTGAAGAATGCCTGAGGCTGCTGGCGTCTTACAAGACCTGACGGGAATTTGTAAAATGTGACAGTGAAAGTAGGAAATGGAACAAGAAAGTACAACATGACTAATTATACTCAATTCCCAAACTGCAACCTGAGCCTGTATTTGTAAATGCAGAGATGAAATACAAGAGAGAAGGTATTTATTTTCCCTTCACCACTTTTTCCTTTTTTTCCCTTCAGGAAAAAATAAAGTTGATCTTATTTCTCATTTAATATATTAACTGTACACCGATTAGCCATCACATTATGACCACCTGCCTAACACTGTGTACACATGAGTCGATGCAGCCGTAGGTTGGCGCATGTCACTCTGCAACTCACTGTGCATATTCTGTGAATCAGTTTGTTTCCATAGCTCTACTTTCAGGAAGAGAAACACACATTTGTCCACCATTCAGTGACAAACATCAAAAGGAGTGAAAATTGATCATGAGGACAAGTTAGACATTTTTTAAACAAACTGAACATCCTCCCCTCTCTATTTGTGATATCACCTCTACAGCCACTGGATGTTCCTCTTCATAGAGACCATTGTACATAATTTCAAGCATTGCAACAAAGATTCAGACACGGTGGGATTTTTTAAAAGTATAAATGGTTGGTTGGTACTAACCACTGCAGACTGGGAACACCCAACAAGATGTGTAGTTTGGGAGATGCTCTGACCCAGTCATCTAGCCACCACATTTGGCCCCTCTCAGAGCCACTCACATCCTTACACTTGGCTGTTCCTGTTTCCAACACACTAACTTTGAGGATTTAATGTTCACCTGCTGCTTAGTATACCCAACATGCTGGTTGGTGCCACAGTAACAAGTTTATCAGTGTTACTCACTTTATCTGTCAGTGGTCATAATGTTATGGCTGATCAGTGTATTTCATCATATTGCAGCACAATGTTTTTGTTTTTTGTTAACTGCTCCTATTTTAATCTGTTTGATGCAAACTACACATCCTCCTTGTTTACTTTCCATCAGGCAACATGACACTGTTACAGGTCCACCTCAAACCTCACATGATCACCTCTCTGAACACTAGACTTTCCCCTGTCATTCTCAAATTAGAGCAGATACTGCCATCATTCAACTGCAGAAGTGAGCACACTGCAGCAGGCAGCACTGTCAAGCCTTCCACTAAAATTCAACTCTTGTTGCTGAGAGGCTGCAGGCAGACAGCTCCAGAGTCTACTGGATTACTGACCACCTGACAGACAACACAGAGGCTACCTAGAGTAGCCTCTACGTCTTTAGAATGCTCTGGTCCTTTGCTCTGTGCAGCAAACTGTTGCAGATCTTTTACAAGACAGTGACACCACCAGCCTGATCAGGCTTGGCTCTGTGTTAACTGCACATCCAAGCAGGCCAGTCAGGAAGCATGGATCTGTTACACCACAATACATCACACTGCAAGTTTTTGACACAACTTGATACTTGTCATGGGTGGTGTTGCTGGGTAGTTGGGGGCTGTTCTTGGAGTTCTTCACAGAGGACTGGGACCCCTCCTCCGATGACATGGGCCGCGGCCGCTGGCCAATTCCTGTGGGCTGCTGCAAGCCTGCTTCTTGCTCCTCTGCTGAAAGCACCTGAAGTGCGACAGATTAACCTCCAGTCATTAAACTGATTAAACTGTCTCCTCGCGTCCATGATGGAAACACCAGTCAGACACTTTATATCTATCCACTGAGCAGGATGCTCATGAATGCAGCTTTATACATTAACTAAGCCAATATTTCAACGTGGCATCAACGATATATGAATGTTAAGCACATGGACAAGGTGTGGCACACAAACAATATTACAACACCCAGCACTGAGAATAAATGAATTTTAAAGTTAGACCCCTTTTTAATCTGTGTCTGTGAAGATGGATGACAACGTTCCTACAGCTGCTCACCCTAATTTTGACATCTTATTCTGGTGTTGTTTACGTTGTTATGATGCTGTGGTTATTTTCTGTGAAGATGAGGAAAGAAAAGAGACTCTGACTTACAGAAACCAGTGTCCGGATAATGGCCTCGTCTTGTTGAGACCAGGGCTTTGAAGGACAACGAATCCTCTTGATAAACAAGTTCTGCCACTTCTTCCTCAGTTCAAACACCAGTCCTTCAGCCTGACAACAAGAAAAAGTCAGATTAACCTGCATGTAAGATAAGATTTAACACAAAATATAAAGTCCAGAGCAGAGCAGATTTACCAGAAGATAAATGACCTGGAACAAAAAAACAATAGTGTCAGCTAAGAAAAGTGGCGGAACATGTAAAGGAGTCCTGTGAACTTCTTGAAAAAGTTTATTGGATTTGAATGAAAAATCCTTGGAGACAGCAATGTTCCTCACCTCTCTGTCCAATTGGAAGATGAGCCAGTCATCTATCCTCACTTCTGCTAAGTCCTCTGTCTCACTGTCACTGTCATCATTCAGTGGTCTGTCTGAAGAACATAAAGACACAGACTGAATCTGCAGAAGCATCAAACCCCTGACATAAAACAATCATTAGGAGACAGTGCTTTGTGAACCACTTGTAAATTCAAGAGCATGGGATTAAATAATAAATACAAAAAAAAATTGGGAAGGTTTTGTTTCCTTCCCCAGAGAGGTTCTAGCACACCAAACCTGTAGGTTGGTGAAAGTAACACGTAGTTAGTGCAAGACTAAGGCAGAATGCGAAAGTATCTGAATAGTGGTGGAATGATGTGGTTAACACCTAATTTATTATGTTCACAGCTTCCCTGGGAAACCTTAGTCCAGTGTGCTAGAAAAGACTCAGGATTAAACAGGATGGGTGATGGGCCTCCATAGATCGAAAAGTTTGGACGTACTTGGTCACATAGAGGGCTCACAGCTGTTTTGGCAGCAGAGGGACCTATTCAACACTACGCAGGTCGTTATAATGTTGTGGCTGCTCAGTGCTTTGATCAATATTTTGGGGATGACAGTACAATTAGGAAGGTGGTAGAAGGGATGCATGTGAAAACTTGCCTCATTTCAAGTAACACAAACTTCATAGTGGTTCTGTACACTTATAAACTAGCATGTTACCTTTGGAAAACATGAGGTATGTGTTAAATCTCAAGTCTTTATAATTAAATGTGTTTTAAACTACCCTTCCTTACTCACTATATTAAATTGAGTTTCCTTACCTGTGATTCTGACTGCATTTATTTGACATGTCTCTACCAATGACTGTTTGTGTTGCATAATATATTATTTTAATGTTTATTTAGCCAAATGTACCAAATATTTTGATAACCTGAAGTGTACTGAAGACAAGTCGTGCAATTGAGAAGGTGGATTTATTCTTTACTGAGGTTCTTATTTATTGAAATACTGAATTGTAATAAGTTGATATTTTGTTCTTTTGTAGACAAAATCATTCACCTATCCCCATCCATATGCTGAGATCATGAATAAATGGTTGGCACTATTCAGTGGATCATGTGTTTATACAGTACTAATGCCACACAGATAACCCTGGCCTCTCACCTACAGTATCTTAGGCAGCATCAGCCACAGCCCCCTCTACAAGACCCTCCACACGATAAGCAGTATAGATAATTGATGGATGGATTTTGACAAACAAATGTAATTTAGTTGTTTTTTTCTTCATTTTCTACTTAATTACCCATCACTTTCTGGACAGCAGGTTCCTGCAGGGCAGAGCAGGGCAGCTGGGCACAACCTCCGAATATGGCCACAGTGATGGGAGTCACCATGGAACAGCAGCGGACACTGGCCATCCTGTTGCCACGGCTCATTTCATCATAGATCAACCAGTCTGTGGGAAG
Organism: Mastacembelus armatus; assembly: GCF_900324485.2. Classification (NCBI taxonomy): domain Eukaryota; kingdom Metazoa; phylum Chordata; class Actinopteri; order Synbranchiformes; family Mastacembelidae; genus Mastacembelus; species Mastacembelus armatus. The sequence goes on along the minus strand of NC_046644.1, from coordinate 1,701,825 downwards.
GGCCTGGACTGATTTGGCTGGACTGTTCTATACAGATACCAAAAAACACAGTCACACCACACTACAAATTACACAGTACAATTCTTTAATTTGCACTGTGCCCGTTAGTTATTAGTAAACAATGGCTGATAAAAGAAGAGAGCCTATTTATAGTAGTAACACTAGAAGTAGCCCACATTTTTTAATCCACCTTAAATTTATGTCTGGCCATATTTCTATTTTAGAAATATAGCATAACAGTGAAGAGAAATATTGATTGTCTGAGAGGGGATAAGACACTACTGATGACACTACTGATGACACTGACAAAATGATGGTGACGCTGACACAAAATATTTTAAAAATAACAGCAGAGATATTCTCCTGGAGACATTCATGTCTCTCACGTGTTTACAACCACAGGTTATTAAATGATGGATAGGGCCAAAAACATGATGGACACATTCAAAATGTAATTATAAGATCCAGCAACTCCAATGGAAGACGTGTCCTTTGTGCGGGTGAGTGCAGCCTTCCAGACATCGAGCCAAAACACAGATCCAGGCTACAGAATAGTTATTTGACCAACAAAAATGATGAAAGGCAGAGTGAAGGCGGAGTTACACATTCATGACATGATTTGTTTTCCTACCTCCTTCAGCTGGAACTGGCTCAGGACAGAAGTGGGATGAAAATGGACCTTCTTCTCCCTGTTACTAGAGAGCAGGGAGGCCTCCCGCTTGACATGGACCAGGTTTGGATACATACCAGCCACCAGGGCTGCCTTCACCACGGCCCAGTTCTCAGAATTCAGATTCACATCACGGATGTCACTGCCTCCACGGGCTCGCACAAAACCTTGATGACAAACAGGTTATTCTAACTATTGGTCTTCATTCATTTATTCATTCATTCAACACAAACTATTACAATTAAAAACGTCAAATCCCAACCCAGCTCTTTCAAATCCGACTAACCAATACAGACTGCCACAGTTGTATTTAAGTGTTTTATAATACAGACCTTTGATCATTATTGCAAGGAACGGTTGGGCTTTGCTGTAGCTTAATATTTAATTTCATAATGACACAATGAGAGATAATAGGTAATTTGGTGATGTCCAGTCATATCCCGCACACTTGGTGGAGTGTAAAAAAAGAAAATGAAAGTGGATCTGACCAATAGCACGAAGCTGTCCGAGCAGCTGTGTTCTCATGCCAAGTATCATGTCCATGGTGGCCTGTGACAGGAAGTTCTTCTCACAGAAGGCTCTCTCCCAGCCGTCGATGCGGGCCTTCTGCCATGCCTGCCGTTACACATGGCAAACATTTTTTCAAGTTGGTAATTTCTCTTTACACACTCCTAAAATCAATGACTTCCTATATTCACCTACCTGGAAGGCTCTAAGCAAGGCCATATGGTCACTGAAGGTGTTGGATGTGAAACGTTTGCGGCAGTGTAGAGCAGCTTGTTTTTGGGAGCCCTGAGCAGGAAGGACGAAGGGGTCACGATACGCCAGAGTACAGGCAATGGTTAGAATTGGGTCCAGGCACTTGAGCACTACAGCACACAGCACCATCTTGCCCAGGTGTGGCTCTACAGGCAGATCAGCCAGATGGTAGCCAAGATCAGTCAGGTCTTCATACTGGTCCATAGCATCTATTGTCTGAAGAGAAAGATGACCTATTGTTGGAATACTGTATGCAGATGTATATAAATCTGAATAAAGTTGGGTATATAATAGGACTTGTTAGTACTTGCTACCTTAAGCATGTGCACAGCATTCCTGACAGCATGTGCAGCAGGAGGCTGTGGAGCTTTGGACAAAAACTCAGTGACTGGGCAGGATGAGGGAGCCAGCAGTTTGGTTTGCAGACACAGTTCCTTAAATACACAACATGACATATAATAACTATTACAGGGCTTTAGTAGGTGTGCTGCACCTGTAATTAGCACTTGGTGTCCATCAGGATTCTTCTTTTCTTCTGCAACTCTAAAAAAATGCAATGCTTTATCCCAGTTACTGTTCATTTTGGATGCTGATGGAGAGTAGTTTTGAGCATTATTCTGATTCTGCTGAACATTTTATGCAAGTATTCAGCTTGTTCTTGTTGATAAAATCACCAGCCAAGTTATATTGCTACAGAAACGAAGAGGTTTGTGAGATGTCTGTCCTCAACACAAAAGTCCATGTAATACTATATTTTTCACCAAAACACCTACTCTCTTTGCACTACTTCATTTGAACGAACATTCCTCCTGTTTGGGGTACAATGGTGGTTACTGCTGTTGCCTCACAGCAAGAAGGTTCCTGGTTTGAAACCCATCAGGGACTTTTTCTGTGTGGAATTTGCATGTTCTCTCTGTGCTTGCGTGGGTTTTCTCCAGGTACTCTGGTTTCCTCCCACAGTCTAAAAACATGTATGTCAGGTTGATTGGTGACTCTAAATTGCCCATTGAAGTGAGTGTGAGTGTGTGTGGTTGTTTGTCTCTATGTGGCCCTGTGATGGACTGGTGACCTGTCCAGGGTGTACCCCTGCCTTTCACCCAAAGAGAGCTGGGATAGGCTCCAGCAGATCCCCGTGACACTGATTAGGAATAAGCAGAGAATTTCAGGGTCTAGAAACTACCATACATTCAAATGAGCTGTGGTTGTTCTGGTCATCACATTTAATAACTAAAGACTTCTCTCTCTATGGTAATTATTGCATAAAATTAATCAGATCAGTGAGCCTAGTAATTTAAATAAAGCTTTAGCATAATGTCCTGATCATGTTACATGTATTTAGAAATACCTATGTAAATCATAAACCTACTTAAATCATAATTGTGTCATTGGCGCTTAGTTAGGGAGAAGTGTAGATGTGCACTCAGTGGGGAAAATGGGAAAGAAGAATTTGTAAATATATATAAAACAAATCTGACTGCAAACAAAGTAGAGTGTTTAAAATGCTGTTGGAAAATTATGGACCTATTGGTAATAGCAGTAGATTGAAAATATAGACATGATTTTTTTCTGTGTGAACCTGTAAAATTATGGTAAAAATAAAATATTGTGTGTGTCTACCTGCAGTGGCATCCGCAGCAGTTGTGGAACCTGAAAATCAAGCATATTGCTGAACCTGAGTCGACTGAAGAGGTGGTAGCAAATCCCTGGTCTGCATCGTCCAGCTCTGTGGACACATCATGCTCTGAGAAGATTCTTGACGTTTAAACTACTATTTGACAATAACTTAAGCTTCCACATTTATTGACAATCATCAGTTGATGTAACTGTTGAGGAGATTTTTAAAAATGGGTTATGGACATTGTTGATGTTACCTTCCCTTTCTTTGCAGAGCGCTGGCTTTCGAGACCCAAACAGTCTTCAACATGGATACATGACTGAGGGTATCAAAGGACTTCTACAAATGGAAAGAACTTTTATAAGTTTATTCTCTCTATTGTCAGACTTCCTGTTACTCGTCTATTATAAATGCAACTCTTCAATGGTCACTGTACCTCTTTGACTTTCCCAGAATCAATGACGAAGACCACATCATTGATGGTGATGCTCGTTTCTGCAATGTTAGTAGAAAGAATCTGAAAAGAAAAACTGACCAGTCAGATACCAGTTTCAAAGTGTGCCATTCGTCTTTAAAATTTCCTGTAAAATTCTGTTCAAAAGGACAACCTCACTAGAGATGATTGGTACAAAGCAGAAGATCTCAGCATTAGCAAAATGTAATGACATAATTTAATGTCAAAATTTCAAGCTCTGGATTTTGCCATACTGTAATCACTTATTTCAGAGCAGACAAATAACAGAATTGCAATTTAAGATATCACTGATTTTTCAGAGGAGACATACTTTACTTTTACTGTCACAGTGCCTGACACAGTGCTCATCTCTGCCCTTTGTAAATTGGCTCTTTATTCCCTGATTCAGATGTCTCCAGACTCCTTCCCTTCCCATCTGCCCCCGGTATTATGATTCTGCTCACCTGCACACCTGTTTACCCTTCCTTTATTGCCTGGTCTTGGCCACTATATCGGTCTCCGATTCCTTCATCAACTCTAGAGTCCATGTACTGTATTTTCATCTGTCTAGCTACCTCGTTCTATCCAGATCATCCGATATGCCTTAGTGGCCCAGCTTTTCTCGCTAGTGTTCTTTACGTTTCTGAGTGTATGAATTTCCAAACCTGTGCCTGGACTCTCCTTGTTTTTGGACTTTGTGATAAAACAGTAATAATGACACATTCAGATGGATTCAAAAGAGCAGGTCAGTGACAGCTGCTTGGTCTCCTTCAGTTTAAACGAAGGAGACTGACTCAAGACTGTTGTGGTCTTTGACTTCCCAGTTCTGTGTCTTTCAAACTCACTGATGCAGCAGCTGCTCACTCATCTCACTCAACAGACACTCACTATTTTCCTGACACCAGATGCAGAAGGTTTCATGGCTTTCTTCTGGTCCAGAGTCTGCATGTCTGAATGTAGAGTGAACACCTGGTACCTGAGAGACAACACACCTCTGTCAGACACACAGAACTGTTCCACACTGACTGAATGATGAGCTATTGCCTGAAATATTTATATATTTAAAAGGCCACTAAATAATGTCTCAATTACTTTATGAGCATAACCTACTCTTGATCAACTGATCAAAGTAAGAACATACAGTATTAAAGATATTTATGATGTTAAACTGTCCTTCATTCCTCCTACATACAGTTTACATTTTACCTCTCAGAGCGTGTGGAGAATCTCTTATCATCATACAGAATGCGGTCCCTGAGTGCAACTATCTCATCGTACCCAGGGAGAAAAATAAGGATGGCCCCTAAAGAATGAGATAAAAGCGGTTACACTGCTCAATGAATAGCTATATAATTAAAATCCAGTTGAGTGCTGAGGCTCACCGTCACTGGTGGTGGAGAAGATGTTGTGCAGCAGATCCATGATGAGGTCCAGATCTACCCACTCATCATCAAAGCTGTGGTGGTACAGTTTGAGCAACTCCTGCTCCTCAGTTCTCACTTCTGCACTGCCACTCTGCACCAGGGTGGACTCATCCAGGTTGCTCACCTCTCTCAAAGGACTGCACAGGGACAGAAACAGAGAGGTAAAACTCAGTTCTTATAATCATGCTTCCATCAGGGCACACCTTTAATTCACTTATACTTCATTTACAGATTGTACAAATATTGGTTAGCTGGGGACAATGACAGAACATTACTTATTTCAGCAATAACAAAGAGTTAAAACAGAATTTAAAATGCTGCATCTCAATAAAATTGTTTTAATGGCACAATTATTTTCATGGCAGAAGACCAGCCAGTTCTACTTACATAATGGTTTTGAGCAGATCCACAGCATCTGTCTGTTGGAAGCATTTGGCAAAGTCTAAAGCAGTCCTGAAATGAGATGAACACACGGTGGCTCGATGCATTTAAAGCATTCACATGCATTTCCAGGCATATATAACAAAGTGGCTCATGTAAGTGGCTCAGTATGGGTAAGAAGTGGAAAATATATTGCCTAAAGTGTAATGCCTTCCGTTCATACAACTACATAACTGGTCATATTGTGAAAAAGCCTGGGGATTAAACCCAAACTCACTGAAGGTTGGGCTTCAATTTGACACACCCTTTAAAAATACACATGCTTCCTCTATTTCTACATATACAGTGCATTCAGAAAGCATTCAGACCCCCTTCACTTTTTTCAATTTTGTTATGTTGCAGCCTGATACTACAGTTTAAATTCATTTTTTTTCTCAGTACCACATAATGACAAAGTGAAAACTGAATTTTTTGTATCTAATTGTTTGTATATTTATTAAAAAGGAACAACCGATATATCACATTTACATAAGTATTCAGACCCTTTGCAACAGCACATGAAAATTAGGTCAGGCGCCTCCCATTTCTCTTGAACTTTGTTGAGATGTTTCTACACCGTGACTGGAGTCCATGCAACACATATCAGAGCAAAAACCAAACCATGAGGTCAAAGGAACTGGCTGCAGAGCTCAGAAACAAGATTGTTGATAGGCACAGAGCTGGAGAAGGCTACAAAAATATTTCTGCTGCACTGAAGGTTCCCAGGAGCACAGTGGTCTCCATGGAATGGAATAGGGGGGGGGGGAGATTAGCAGCAGGAACTGGGAGACTGGTCAGGGTTGAGGGAAAGCTGAATGGAACAAAGTACAGCTCAATGTAAACCTGTTCCCCAGCTCTCAGGACCTCAGACTGGGCCAAAGGTTCACCTTCCAACATGACAACAACCCTAAGCACACAGCCAAGACAACGCAGGAGTAGCTTAGGGGCAACTATGTGAATGTCCTAGAGTGGCCCAGCCAGACCCCCGACTTGAATCCTGTTGAACATCTCTGGAGAGACCTGTAAATGGCTGTCCACCAACGGTCCCCATCCAACCTGACTGAGCTTGAGATGATTTGCAAAGAAGAATGGCAGAAAATCCCCCAATCCAGGTGTGCAAAGCTTGTTGTGTCATACCCAAAAGACTCAAGGCTGTAATTGCTGCCAAAGGTGTTTCAACTAAGTACTGAGTAAAGGGTCTGAATACTTATGTAAAACAAAACTAAAAAATAATTTAAACAACTGTAGTATCAGGCTGCAACATAACAAAATTGAAAAAAGTGAAGAAGCTTTAAAATACTTTCTGAATGCACTGTAATATAAAGCATCTAATGAAGCTGTGATATGATGGCTGTCCTACCATCCATTAGATGCCTTCATGTTGATGTCAGCCCCCATGTTGAGCAGCTGCTCCATCTGTGTGAGGAAGCCTCGGCCTGCTGCCACCATCAGAGGCGTGGCCCCCGTCTCACTGTGCATATAGTCCACTAAGTACAAGAATACAAGTGTCAAAAGCCACTAGAGCCTTCATATTTTTTATACGTCCATTACTTTTCTATGCCAGATTTTTATGTTCCAGGGTCATTACTAAAGTAACAGTTATAAAAAGATGTCAACATTTGTTACAGGGAGTTAGACGAGAAGATCAATACCATGCTATGTCTGTACAGTTAACATGAAATTGGAACCCTGACTGAAACTATTCACTTCCTCGTAGTGCTTAAAAACATTTGTTAGTACATTTGTCTCTTTTGTAAATAAAAGATTAGCCATGAGTGTCATACCACTGACACTTTCATAGAGGATGAGGTTGAAGAGCTGAATGAACGCATCTTGGTCTTCACCAAGGAATATGTTAGAAATGCAGGAGTCCATCTCCTTCTGCAGCCACGGTTCCAGCTGTTCTGAGCCGTTCTCATTCTGTGACACAAGAGAATTCATGTTGTCAAATAAACTGAGATATAGCAAATACTGTGTACTCTCTATGTGTGTGTTGGATTACCAGCTTGTTGTAGGTGCTGTCCCAGGAGCTGCTCTCCTGGGGGAAGCCAGGGACAGACACAGTGCTCCCCTGCTTCTCCTCAACACAATTGTTCTCCACTGCCTTACACCACTCTGTCAAATGTTTCTGCTTCTTCTCTTCTGACATGTCAGACAGACACAAGGGATGAAGACATTGCTTCATTCTGTCCAACTCAGTGGAATAATGACTAAAAGCTTCATACTTCTCTGTGTTTCTTCCTTGTATTTCTTCATGTCCTTTTTTTTAAAGCCGATCAGCCTCAGAATGTCCTCCAGAAAGAACTCCTGCACTTCAAACTGCCTTCCTTTGACTAGAAAATAATTTCATTATAAAATGATTAACTTTCCATTTCACAAACACAGGCTAAATCAATTGACAGCTGGTATGAGGATTTGTTCATTTAATGAGTCAGTAGGACTTACGGTGTACAACAGGGCAGGAGCCAAAGTACTGAAGAAACAGGTCTATGTCCAGAGCTGCACTGGACAGGATCAGTTTCAGTGTGGGGATTTTCTGAAGTACATCCCGCATCTTAGTTAGCAGAAAGTCAGTCAGCCCATCACGCTCATGCACCTCGTCCTATTGAAACACAGCAGGTTACTTGGGTTTGCTCAGTGAGTTTAAAACAAAAGCCAATCTAGGAGCTGACATGAGTTTTGAAAAGTCAGTTAACTCCACTGCTGGATATCTTGCCGCTGCCAACCTCCAGTTTTGCTGCAGTGATATACAAGTGTATTCCAACCAGAGAGCAGCACTAAAACATTGCCTCTTAGTCTGTTGGTTAGTTAATCTTTCAAGAAAATCTTCAAAAAGGTGCATTTCATAAAGCAGGATTACAGTTTCCTGAGTCTGTGTGTCATGTGTATGTGCAGTCTTGATACTCACCACAATGAGATGTGTGACGGTTGTCAGGCTGGCATCTCCAGCCATTAATGTTCTAAGAAACACTCCAACGGTACAAAAGGTCAGCAGTGTCTTGGGAGAGACCCTGGGGTGTGAAAGTCAACAGTTAAAAAAGACACTTCCATAATCAGCAATCTAAGTGTTTTCCACAAGCTTACAAATGTTGGATTGGAAAGCTGGTGCAAATAGCTAAAAGAAGCTTACTAATTATCTTAGGTTTGATATTAGAACCACACCTCTCATAAACCTCTCAGGAGTCCTTTTCATGTAAAATCAATGGCTATTGACAGTTCCAACACTGACTGTCTTTTGTGTTATTGTTCAAAATGGAAGCTGCCTCAATCCTACTCCCTACCAAATTGATCATGTTGTTGACAGTGCAGTAGCCTCACTGTGTGATACTCTTGATATTGCGGCCCCTCTGAAAAAGAAGTTAGTGAATCAGAGGAGATTAGCTCCATGATATAATTTATATATTTGTACCGTAAAGCAACATCACAAAGGCTGGAAAGGAAGTGGCGTTCCACAAATTCAGAGGAATTTTATCTAGCCTGGAAAAACAGTCAGAACTGCATACTATTCATCACTAATAGAGGAAAATAAGAACAATCCCAGGTTTCTTTTCAGCACTGTAGCCAGGCTGACAAAAAGTCACAGCTCTGTTGAGCCCAGTGTTCCCGTAGCTCTCAGCAGTGATGACTTTATGAGTTTCTTTACAAATAAAATCACAACTATTAGAGATAAAATTAATCAGATGCATCCTATACCTGCAATAAATGAATCTTCTACTACAGTAGCTCTTGAATCATCTGCAAGACCTGTTATGTTTAGACTGCTTCTCTCCCATAGATCTCTCTGAATTTACATCAGTAGTTGCTTCATCTAAATCATCAACATGTCTCTTAGATCCCATCCTGACTAGACTACTTAAAGGCACCATGGCTCATCTTTATTGGACTTTAAATGTATCTGTAGTATCAGGCTATATACCACATATATATACCCTTACTCAAAAAACCTAGTCTTGATCCAGGAGTCTTGGCTAATTATAGACTAATACCCAACCTACCATTTGCTTACTTCATAGTTGGTTTCATAATAGAATTTTAACAGGTGGTCAAAGGGTAACTCAAATGTGTTGGGCTAAAGAATGCATGGTATGAGGGTTTTAGTGTTTTAGATGCCTGTAAATAACTGCCAACATTTGTGTAGTGCCATTAAATCCTGAACTTAGATAACAGCTGTGAAAACCTTTGGGGTCTTTTGAAGCTGAGTCCACCCTCAGCTATATATTCCTCAAATTGTAGTGGAGAAACAGAGAACGCTATAGAGGTCTTCTCTCCGTGTGCACGAATTAAAACAGAGATGATTCATCACACTTGTGTTTGTTTTTGAGAATTAGCAACTCTGCTAACCTAAAAGAAATTTCTACAACAACAGAAATGAACTATTAGAAGATTTTCAATCAGGATTTAGAGTACATCATAGTACAGAAACAGCACTGTTAAAAGTCACCAATGATCTTCTCTTAGCCTCAGATAATGGACCCGTTTCTATACTTGTCTGCTAGACCTTAGTGCTGCATTTAACACTATTGACCACAGCATCTTATTAGAGAGACTGGAGCATGTGATTGATATCAGAGGAACAGCATTAAAATGGTTTCAATCCTAATTATAGGACAGATTCCAGTTTATTCATGTCCATGATGAACTTTCCACATGCACAAAAGTTAGTTATGGAGTTCCACAAGGTTCTGTGATAGGACCAATTCTGTTCACCTTATACATGCTTCCTTTAGGCCAGTGATTCTCAAACTGTGGGGGCGCGACGCCGTGACCCGGTGGGGCGCAGCGAACGGGAGTAAATTAGTCTAATTTTTTGTATATCCTAATTAATAATATAATATAATTTTCTTTACTGACAAACACCATACACGCAAAATAAAACAACCACATACAAAGAAACGTGTCATTAAAAAACGCAAATAGAGGGAAAAAAAGAGGACCCATGGTGTGGGAAATAAATGTTTAACATCGGTACTTAATTGTAGCGGGAACAATAAGCAAACCTTCACGCAGCGACGCAATGATTAGTGGGCATAACAATGGATAAATTTGTTACACGGACACCTAAAAGAGCAGGCGACTCCACGCCAGCAGACAAAAACACGACAGGTAAATCACGCAAAAAGCCAGCCAAAAAGAAAATACGATGAAGCCTACCTGGGTCTTGGATTCACAGTGGGGCTGGTGGGGGCAGAGGAGAGACCCATGTGTGTTGTGTGTCTTAAACCGCTGGCAGCAGACAGCATGAGACCCAACAAATTAAAAAGACACTTAGAAACAACGCACCCCAATCTCGTCAATAAACCACTCGACTTCTTTAAAAGGAAATTGGCAGAATACCGTCAGCAGAAAAATCGAATGGTAAAATCCGCATCAGTAAACAGCAAAGCACAAATGGCTTCCTTCAAAGTTGCATACAAAATAGCCCAGTGCAAAACCCACACACGATTGCTGAGCAGCTCATTCTCACCGAATGACACCTTGACTTGTTCGTTGTTTTTTCAATTATGTTTAATCTTTTGTTTTTGCACAGAATGCAACATACCTAAGTAATTACACAATTGCACTTAAATTATATTTATTTTGAACTCTGTATTATTTATTTAGAAGTTATTTTGAATAAATTTGGAAATTTTAAGTTTGAAATAAGTTTCATTGTCATTTTTAGGGGTGAAGTGGGGCTTGAAACTTTATGCTCGGCCTTAAGTGGGGAATGGCAGGAAAAGTTTGAGAACCACTGCTTTAGGCAGTGTTATTAGGAAGCACTCTATTAATTACCACTGCTATTCAGATGACACTCAGCTTTATCTATCTATGAAACCTGTTAACACAAACCAGTTAGCCAGACTTCAGGCTTTATGTCTAACTGACATAAAGGCCTGGATGACCAGTAACTTTCTACTTTTAAATTCAGAGAATATAGAAGTTACTGAATTTGCGACTAAAATCCTCAGAAACAGCTTTTCTAACAATATAGCTACTTTAGATGGCATAGCCCTGGCCTCTAGCACTACTGTGAAAAACCCAAAATTAGGAACATCCTGTCTCAAAATTATGCTGAAAAACTTTGTTACTTCAAGCCTAGAGTACTGTAACTCATTACTATCTGGATGTCCCAGTATCTGTTAGCTCTTTCTATCATCAGTCTTGTGGATGTCTGCAGTTTCAGAGAAAGATGGATAAGATGGAAAATAGATACTAAAGAGAGAAGGTAAATGAAAGTTTTGCAAAGAGATTCTTTTCAGCTTAGTGAATCCAAATACTTTACCAACTTGGAAAACGATCAAAAATGGGTGGATCCATCTGAATCAAACAATTTGCAGTGGGTGTAGGTTATCCACATAAAAAGCACACTATCCTGCACAAATGACTGATCTTGTGTACCTGCTCTCCAGTCTGATGTGGTAGCCGACAGTCTGGCCCACACTCTCCCCTCTTTCTGCTGCCACTCTCTCAGCTACAGCAATGGCAGCCAGGCGTCTGGGCTGAGTGCAGAAGATCCTGCAGGGTTCTCTGTTCCTGCTGCACTCATCCAGGAGGAACTGTGGGATCTAGGCAAAGTACAGTGACACTGCATGACTTTCACACACTTTACTCTAAGGCTCTGTCTGTACCACACAATAGTTATCTAATCTCAGTGGATTTAACTCCCAAACATGTCTGAACTCAGAAATAAATGCAAATTAAATAACTTACGTCACAGTTCCAGGATCTTACTATTTTGTTTGAGTGTAACAATATGTCTAAACATAAGATAAAATAATTCCAAATTTACCTAGTAATTTTACTGGACATGACCAGTTAACATCTCTGGGGTGATTCACCATGTCATACCCCCTCTTTCTCTCCCTATTTCCTGTCCTGCTATTAACATGACCTCCCAAAAAGCAAAGTATATTAGCATGCTAGCATTAGCTAATCACTGGTAAACTCAAACTGCACTGATGGCTAACAGGAATGTCATAAGTTTGGCACATATTTGGTCATAAACAAGAGCATTGGACAAATGATGATGGTACAAGAGGAAATGTCAGAAGATGACCTGAGATATTACAATTCAAACTTCATCCAAATGCTCAGATATTTCACTGATGGTGGCACTAGTGTAACCGTCAGAGGACTCAAGCTTCATCATCTGGGCACCATGATTCATTTGTCCATTAGCTGACATTTGTTGAACTGTCTGCCAGACAGACCTACCTGTGTAGTTTTTCCAGAGCCGGTCTCTCCCACCACCAGCACCACCCTATTCTCTCTGATGAGCTGGATGATCTCCCTCTGGAGTTCATGGACGGGCAGGGAGCGTCTGAAACTGTCCAGCTCTGATGGACTCCTCCTTTGGGGCACCATGGGGATGCCGTTGTTTAAGCGCCCACTTGCCTTGTTCCTATCACAGCTGTTGTCTGAGAGAAGAGCTGAAGATGATTACATGACCCAGTTCAACACGCTGGCTGACTCAAAGGCACTGATGTTTTTCCAGTAACCCAACAGACAAAACAGAATTGGAGGAGTGTAGAAGGCAATTACTTCTATCCTTTGGAGTGCTACATTTCCCCATCAAGTTACAGTCAAAGGGTGGAACAAATGAAAAGTGTGTGTTAAGTTTGACCAGTGAAAATATGTAAGCATAATCAAACCACCATTTCTAAAAATGTAACCTGTGTAAAACTAATACTGTTCCACTCATGTGGCTCTCTGGGCCAGTTATCTGCTGGAAGTTAGCACTATTACATCAGTTTGTCATATTTTCTCATATGGAAAGGATATGACCAGTCACACATCAGAACAACTCACTGCACAGACGCTTGGTGTATTTACATGCACTTCAGTAACCTGGCTACTGTACATCTGTGTATACAAAGGTCAGTTATCAATTTTTTGGCTGGCACTGCATGGTTCACTGATTTTAACTGCATAATGATACAGGACACTGCTTCCAGAAACCACAACACCTGGTTACTTAAATACATCTAAATACAGTTATGATTCTCACCATGCTCTGGAGCCACTGACATGCTACTTTTGTTGTTAGGCTGCATGTCTGTGCGATCCTTATTGCTGACGGGAAACCTCTGGAGGAGGCTGCGGATGAAATATAAGGAATTGTGGGAGAGCGTGAGGGCCATGGTAGGCCGAGGTTTGTCTGAACCATCCTTCTTCCTGATGGTGAGGAAGCGATTTGGTCCTTTCCTGAAAGAGAAGAGATTAACATCTTCCATTAAAAGACACATTGAAACTGACATGGATGGATTCATGAGTTTCACACTGGAAACTCTCTGTCCTAGAGGGACATGCTGTGTAACTCACCTATATGCAAGCATATAGCCCTGGTAGATTACATTCTAACAGGAACGCTGTATTTCTCCTGTTTACAGGCTCTTTGAGACCAAAGCCGAAACCGTTGCTGCTGTGATAACTTTTCTAAGTTGTACAATCCTATCTGACTTTTACAAACCACTGTGCTTTGTTTTGGTGTCTAATATTCCTTACAGACATATACATCTATTCCTCCAACTCGAATTACCATGTTATATTTCTTTGTCTCAACAAATCATGAAACAACATACGTCTACCTGCGTGAGGAGTTCAGCACAAATGCTCTGACTAACATTTGGATACTGGATTTGGCCTGGTAGAGGAACTTACCCTTTGCTCTTAGAAATGTAACCCAGTGACTGTGCCATTCGATGAATGAAAGCTCTCTCAGTACTGGACAAGGAAGAGGGAAACTCCATCTCTGTTCAGTCAGGAAAAGGAAAGTGCAAATCTTACGACATTCTATCACTATCACTCCACTATCAGATATTTCTGCTCACACAGGAGCAATTAGAGCCAATCACCGGCATAATGCTGTAATGTGATTTAACAAAATCTAATATTTTACTATGGCTCATTTTCTTATATTAACAGTCTGTACCTCTCTGGTCACTGTAGCGAAACCTCTCCAGAGAGAGGTTCACTGCTATCTTGACTTCTTCATCAATGTGAATCTCTTTGAGGCCTTTAGAGACAGAACCACGGGTTGGTGTCTTCTGGCACTTGGCTGATTTTTGTGAAACTGTACCAACATTCAACATGATGCACTGCAAAACAAGCAATTTTTGTCTTAGCAAAGATCACCAAATATGGGAAACAGTTTATCTGCTGAATTTTTTTATAATTCCTGTCCAGAATGTAAAAACAGCAGTGGGAACACACACACACAAAAAAACATTATTGTGTGTCAAGTGAAAGTGCCATATGTTATTAGAGGAAACAGTTCAAGGTTTGTCAGAGAGAGGATGTGGGGATGGATGCTATGATGGACAGTCAGCACACTGATCTCACCCTTTATTTCTATTTCTAATATGTTCTTCTTCTGTCAGTATAAGGAACAGATATAAAATCAGCAACTAGAAAATGTGTCAGTAAACGTGTTCACTTTTGACACCTTAGAGACAACTAACAATATAACAGGTTTCTGGTATTTTTTTATTTTAATTAAAAAAAAACAAACACTAACATTATAATAAAATCCAACCTCAATATTTATAAAACAAAGGACAAAATCTATTCTTAACATCAAGTAAATATTTAAAACAGTACTGAAAGTTAGAATTTACTATTACTACTATTACTACTATTTACTGTAATAACATTTATTTATCTTACCAGGTAGTGTGAAATATCACGGATCAAAGTGTAATGGGCCAGACAGCAAAAACGGCTGCAGTGTGAAACAGAAAGGGAAAAGAAACTTATGGATTTTGAAACATTAAGAGACAGGCAGAATGACACTGAAGCTCCAAAGCTTGGTTCACTCCACTCAATGTTAAGACACTTTGCATGGGAGCTTGAGTCACATGAGGTCACTTCTGAAGAAACATTTTGGGAAAAAGAAGAGAAATTCACAGAGAACTATAACGACATGCTAGAAAGAGAGAAGATTTACATGTAGTACCAAGTAATAATGTTATCAAGGTATCGGCACAATTATTGAATACTTCTCTCCATTCACATCACATTAGGACCCATTAAGTTCAAACACACAAGTCCACAGTGACAGTGGGCCTTAAACACAACAAGCATTTTAATATTTAGCTGTTCTTTTTTGGATGAAGCCAAAAGGGCTTTTAGTTACATGTCATTGGAATAAAGAAGAGTTAAGTCAGTATTTGATCCTTGTCCTTTTTTTTCAATATCTAGGACCACCAGAAATGGTTGTACCTAGGTTCTTAGGACAACCTATCTATTGATCACTCCACCGTCACATATTACACAATAACATTCCTCTGTAATGCAGCACTTAAGTATCTATCTATCTCCTTCTACAGCAGTCTTATTGTGGATATAACAACAACACCGTTTTATTGCTGACACATGAGACTAAGTCTGTCTTTGGTCAAGATGTGAGTTTGATTAGTTTCATTGGTTTTATTAGTTTGACTGGCCACCAGGTGCCACTGTACCTGCTGTCTGCAGGTGATGCGGGAACAAAATTGAACACACAATAAGAAAGAAAATGTACATGTAGTATTAGTAGTAGTAGTATTAACAGGAGTTTTGGTAGTAGTATCAGTAGTAGTAATAATATTAGTAGTATGAGAATTAGTATCAGTAGTAGTAGTAGTATCAACAGTATGTAGTATTAGTAGTAATAGTATCAGTAGTTGTAATATTAGTAGTGGTATCAGTATGGTTTTATGGTTTTTTACGGTGGCGCCTTTTCAGTGGCCGGTGAATGGCAGCTCACTGGGGCTGTCCTCAGTAGCTGAGGGAAAGTTAAAGCAGCTTGGGTTAACTGCTAACATGCAAAACATCGACAGGTCGATAAACGTGTCACAAATCGTGTCAGCTCGTTACAAACCTCAATTATCGCTAGTATCGAAAGTAAGGTTACTAACGTTTCATTTCACCGATATCGAAACGTAGCCTGGAGCTGGTGTTAGCCAAGTTAGCTCAGTGTCACTGTCATCGGAACGTAATGGACTCAGATACTGTGCCTTCATCAGTGCAGAGCTCTGGCTTCCGACACGGCTCCCAATCACACCAGTCACGGCAGCGGGACGCTCTCCAGTCTAATGGTCCCGGTGTTTCTCCTTGTTCTGCGGCAATGATGGTGCCGCCACAACCCAACCACATCCGCTCCGACTCCTTCACAATCAGGGGATCATGACCGAGCCCACCAAGGCAAAGACGTTCGTGATTGTAATATTTCAGCTGCAATAACTTCTCAGCCCAGGACAACACCGACTGGACCCTTCTACGCACACTGACGGGAAACACCAGCAGGAAATTCGACTTCCGGCTACGCATTCAGCCTTCAAAATAAAAGCACAGCCAGCTGCAGTTGGGCATCCATAGGAACATGATGCATGTCCAGGTGAAAATAAAAACATTAAGAATCGCCTGGACTATATTTGTTTCTCAGGTCACAAGTATGTCATGGTCTTGGAAACATGACTTGAGTGTAACGTCTGATGGATTGACTAAATATATAATCAATGTATAATTAGTCCCCAAAATATGAGTTTTCTGTAAAACAAACCAAAAAATATATACAGTACATATCAAATGTTGTAACTTATGTCATAGGTATAACAAGTTAGTGACCAAAAGTGAAAAAACAGACTTTATTAACATTCACAGTTAAAGTCAAAACACAACCAAAGCCCAATGAGAACACCATTTGTACAGTTAACAACGAAGAGACAAACACCACAAAGACAGATCTCACATCCAGGCTTATGTCATCTTGCTTATGCAAGTCCCTTTAGAAAATCTACATTTTTAGGCTGCAGTTTGAAATTTAAAGAGTTACAAAACACTTACTGACTCAATAAAACTGCTTTTATTTATGTTTTCAGCTGTAGATGTGAGAAATCTTTTAATGATGTTGTTTTTAACAGAGTCATCTGTAATGTTGAGAA
The DNA here is from genome assembly GCF_900324485.2 of Mastacembelus armatus. NCBI lineage: Eukaryota > Metazoa > Chordata > Actinopteri > Synbranchiformes > Mastacembelidae > Mastacembelus > Mastacembelus armatus. The sequence continues at coordinate 1,684,580 of NC_046644.1, read as the reverse complement.
AAAATCTGTTTACAGCAGTACATTAGTGGTTCTCTGTTATGGCCAATAGCTCCAGAGTCTGCAAGATTTCATACCAACCAAAACACTAGAGCAAATAGTGGGTGATGAATAAGGTAACAGAACTTTTGGTCTGATGTAGAGAGGAACTTTAAACCTGCACACCAGGTAGTCTGCAGGACAGAAAACTCAAGAATTACCGGACTGCTAAAACTGAACCTACTTGGGGTGTGAGTCACTTTAAGGCAAATAACAACTGTCCATACAGAGGTCTGTGAATGAAAATATTAAAATATAATGACTCAATCTGAAACGCCGCTTTCCATTTGTATGTGCATGATATTTGACAAAGTTTAAAACGTTAAAATTCAGTTTTTATATATTTGGTAGGAAATGCTCAATAACTGCCAAAAAGCAAATGACAACTCTACTGCTCACCAGTTCATTTGCTACTGAGCACTACATTGTCAACTACACTCAACATGAAACTCATTTTCATACTGGCAACACCGTACATCCTCAATTTGAAAACAAAATTGCAAACCAGACTAATTTCTGATGAAAATGAAAAAACTTTTGCATGGTCATTTCTTATAAAGATCATTCACATAATGATTGATTTTGGCCTGTTGATTTCTGCCATTATGGAAACTTTGATTTCTGTTAGATGACATAACATCATATATGCTAAATATAAATTTATGTCCATTATTAATATTATTAATGTGCAGTGATGTACTGTGAAGAACACTGAAACTGTATGCCAGTAGAGTTTTCCTGTGAATTTGTAGTTTTTCAAACATCAACTTGAATTCATTTTAATTGGCAGCCACAGACCTGCATACTACAGAGGAACAAATGATTTAATGGCATTCAGCTTTTGAAGACAAACACATGAGGACCACTTGTTCTTATGTACCTAAGTCAATACTTCACTACATATTACACTTCTGGATAAAATCTAGAGTAACTCTGGTAATAAAGTCTGTTACCCTGTTAATATAACCCTGTCAATACCAACCTTTTTTTAGTAGGCTATTCAAAACTGTTTTGGGCTTCTGCTGGTTGAATGGAGGAAATGATCGTTGCTTAATTATTATGACTTAAAATCAATATATACCATGATAAATCTAACATTGATTCACTGGCCAAATTCACTAAGATTCTGTATCACAGCTGAATTTGAGACTTTTCACAGTTGCTACAGATGTGCCTAAAATCAGTTATGCTCTGAAAACCTTTGATCTCTTGCCTTTAAAAGACTTAGGTTTAACTGTAAGCAGTCCTCTCCTGATGGTTTATGTGTTGTCCTCTGCAGGCTAAATCATGAATTGAGCCTTCAAAGATGAAGTTCTGTTTACACCTCTGACTGATTACAGGTAGTGCTGTTAGGTTACCCACCTGTTTTAACAGGCAACTCCTACTTGCAAACGTGTGTTGATGAAAAGCAAGGCAAGAAGGAAAAGGCCATAATCAGCAACATCTTTGCTTAGCCTCTAACATAAACTTCTTAGAGGCCGTAGTTTGAAGTTGTTGCAGGAGAGACAGTGCTTCATCAGCCATGTCAGTAGTCGAAACATTTCATGATGGCGTCTCTATCAAATCTGAAATTGAGGAAAGCATTGGAGGACAGCACATGCTCATAGTCTCTGCTGGGAGTTGTCAAGTTACCATCAGAGCTGCATGGAGTCACATCTGTGAAAAGAAAAGCTTGTTTACATGTCCCATTCGTGGAGAATGTTCACTTAGCCTTTAACCTTAGAAAGCTCTCTGAATCTACAGCAAAATAAGCTTTTTTGTCCCACCATTAAATGGATTATGCACTCAGAAGTCTCTGAGGCACACATTGCAGATACATTGCTACTGGTTAATCTGCCAACATCGTTTCCTCAATAGTTCAAGTGTGAACTGCATGACAGCATGCATTAGCAGGCACAGTGTGGCAGTAAAAGCATTTTATTTACTTAATTTAGCTTAGTCTCAAAGATAGACATGGCAACTGTGCAAAACATACCTTTCTCAAAACTGTCCTGTAGTCTTCTGGGCTGAAGTCTTTTATCCTCTTTCTGTAGAAATAGTAGAGTGCACTGCTTGTATCAAATATTCACTACAGCACCATGCCAAAGGCAGTCATCTTCTACTTGCACATACAGTTGCTTTAAACCTGGTCTAAGCTCCATTGGAATATAGTTCAGCAATGTTCTTTTCACTGGCGTTAAGGTTGAAACTATTCAACTTAACACTAGAATCACATTACCTCTCTGAGTCTAAAACAAATATGCTTTTGCACTTACCAATATGTTTTTCACCTGCTGGTTGTTTGTTCCGTTATCACTGACTCCTTTCTTCACAAAAGGCGAGTCCTGACATTTTTTTCCATTGCTCTTCAGGTTTAAGTTCTACAGAACAAAGAACAGTAGTAGTACTGTCTCAAGCCACTTACAGATAAAAATATACACACTGGATTGTGCCATCAAATGGATTAGCATTCCTATAGATCGTGTTATCTAGATTCTTGCCATGTCATGAGGCCCCAAGAGGGGTTGTTGTAAGGCCGTGTCATCATAAGTCTTCAGGGCCCCATGACAAGACCACTCTTCAACCTCAACTTACCACACAGGGCGTATTATGTAATTTCGCAGACACCACTATGGAATGGCCAAAATAGATTCTCTGTCTCATTTTTGTAAAGCAGAGTGAAATTGTACTTAATTCGAAATGAGACTTGAGTGTTATGATAATCTTCAACAATCACAACTTTCAAACTTCTAAATTTACCAGCAGGAAGTAGTAAGGCGTAAATAGCTCTGGAAAGCTTTAGCAAATTTCACAATACCTAAGTTTGCATCTCTTCATTGTATCATACAATTGGAAATGTGGTGAGACAAACCAGACATGTTGCACAGGAAAAGCAAGAAACAGACAAATCAGGCCACAAGTAGACAGGTAGGTCTTGATCCATAGGGTGTGTTTGAGCACAGCACAAAGAAATTACATGAAGCTGAGACTTTTCCAGCCCAGCGCCAGGAGAGATAAACATCAGGGTTGGGTGCAATGAAAGCCACACAGACACTGAATACTTTCCTAGAACTGCTTAGGGTGAGAGTCACCAGCAGGGGTGGGGATGCTAATGAGGCCCCTAGCCAAGCAGCACTGTGTTGGGAGTTCTCCCTGGAGAATGACATCCAAGTATTATTGCAAGTTGCTGAAAGAAAGGCTGTGGCTGTTATCTGAGCTTATGCACTAAACAAAAGTTCAGAGCAGCTGACCTTCTTGGAGACTGTCGGTAGGGTCCTATAAAGGGTACTGTTTAGGGATGCCACAGTTCTGGTGGAGGGACTTCAACATCCATATGGACAATGCCACTGGAGAAAACTGAAGGGGGGGGTAACTGGGAGGAATGGCCGACCTCATCTGAATCTGTGTGGTGCTTTGTGAGAGTGCTAGTCATGGAATGGCCACAACAAAGGCCATTTTCAAACACAGGGCGGTTTTCTTCCGCGGTACCAGAACATCACAGTAAGGATCAACTCAATCCAAGATATACCACAACACAGCCAACATGTATGAACTCCAGACCTAAGTCTCTCCTGTTCTCACTGAACCAAACATGTAACTATTAACTGCTGGCAACATGGAGCTGGAAGATTTTGCTGTAACATGTAGCAGAGTAATGGTATTTGTTCCAACCTCATACTGGCTCAGCGGGCCCACAGCCTTCGGCTGCTTGTGTTTTGTCCAACTGTCTCCGAGAAAGGCATCAGTGCCTGTGAGGCGGCGGGATTTTGACCTAAGAGATGGAAGAAAAGTTTGCACAGAATAAAATAGATGTTCAACTGTTGGTGGCCCAGAAGGGAATACCTAAAACGTCTGAGAAAAGATTACTGTGACACACATCCGTTACTACTGCCTTCAGGAAAAATCACTTTACTCAGCTCTTCACACCTACTGTATACTATTGTTGGGCTTATCCTAGGTTTTCTATTATCAACAAACCAGCTCACTTTTAAGAGATGGATTTATATGTTAAAACAGTGTAGATCACCATGGTAACCTAAATGCTGTAGCAAAGATAACATGCTCCAGAGCACCTTGACTTTAGAAGCTCAGACAATGACCTATCAAATCACTGGAAAGCTGAGTCCCCACTTTTGCCAGGATCCTGGTATTGATTTGGAGTTTCAAATTAAGTCAAAAATAATATTTTATAGATATATTTTATAGGTCAGTCGAATTACTGTGCTCCACGTGTTCTACGTGTCAACCGTGTTGTAAGAGTGTACTGTTAACATATATCTACTTTTAATAGTATTTTAACCTTTTCCTTCTTCTATTTCTCTATTTATTATTGAGGACGGTGCAAGTAAATTTCAATGTATGTTTGTACAATGACAATAAAGAATCTTGAAATACTTTAAAAGCTCCAACTCCCACACAAACTTTCTTGTACCAACAGCGACAGCAGCTCTCGTGCCCTGTCTACACAGTAGGTATTCTTGTATAGTACTAAGTGTAGCTCAAAGGCAAATACACAATTTCTTTGATTCTCAATATGATTACTGACACTGCTGCTTTAAACAACATGATGAGATTTTGCGATAATAATACAACCCCAATTCCATAAAAGTTGGGAAGCTGTGTAAAATTTACATAAAAACAGAATGCAATAATTTGCAAATCTCATAAACCCGTATTTTATTCACAATCGAACATTGAAAACATATTCAATATTTAAACTGAGAAAATGGGGCAATCTCTGTGCTCAGGAATACTTCTAAAAATCACTGCAGTGGAAGTTAAGGCTCTATCATGCAAAGAAGAAGCCATATATGAACATGATCCTGAAACACTGCTGTCTTCTCTGGGTCAGAACACTGTCTCTGTAAAATGGTCTATGGCACAGTGGAAATCTGTTGAAAAGTTAGAATCCTATATCAATGAAACAACATTCCTTTCCCAAAACTACAGCAACTGGTTTTCTCTGGGCCTCTCCCAACTTTTTTAAGATGTATTGCTGCCATTCATCTCAAAATTACCATATTTTTTTTCTTAAAATGGTACATTTTCTCAGTCTAAACATTTGAAATGTTTTCTATGTTCTATTATGAATAAAAGAGATTTATATTCTGTTTTTATGTAGATTGTACACAGCGTCCCAACTTTTTTGGAATTAGGGTTGAAGACAGCTGCTGATCTAAGCTGCTGTTGTCTTCTGTAAGAAAAAGCATCTACAGAGTGTTAGAGATCAAACATTTAGCTACATAGACCTAACCAGATGTGTACTAATTTTCTTCCTCTCTTTGTTTATCGTCAGACAAGAAATAGATAAATAAAAATATAAAGGTCATATACAACAATTGACCCACGTATTCATTTTTAACATTTTTCGATTCTGGTTGTGTGGTCATAGTCTTCTTTTCATTTTAGTACCACTACTGAGGACTGATGAAAGACTTTTTACCGAGTGTTGTCCAAAGATTTGCATGAAGTGTTACTGTTGCTTCCAAAGTCCTCATCGCTGTCTGTTGACTCGCCTTTCAGCCTGCTGATCCATTCTCGTAGTGGTCTGCACAGATGGAGCAGGAAGTGTGCCATCAATATCAGTCAGATAGTATAATCAAACAAAATCATATAAAGCTGAACAACACTGAGGCAACCACCAGTTATTTTTCTGTTAGTACAGATAAAACAGGACATAAAATGTTATTTAGTGAGCATTAGAAGTTTAGACAAAGCCAGACTAGCTGTTTATCCTCAATTCTGCTCTTTATGCTAAGCTGATCTAACCATGTCCTGACTTTGTACTGAATACAGAAATGAGACCAACTCTGCTCATCTCATACTCAGAAAGAAAGCATAAATTGAAATATTTCTTTTGTAGATTATTCATTGATGAAATTAAGCAATGGCAGCCTTCTACACACACACCTGATGAATGGAATGGCCATGAAAAACCTGTTGGGGGCAAGTCCAAGTTTTGATTTCGGAGTCATGTCATTTCTGTGACTCGGCAGCTTCTCAATGGGAAACCATTCAATGTTCTACAAGAGTAGAAAAAAATCATGAAATCTTTGTATTGGCTACAACAAGCTGGAAATGACGTCTAAATGAAAAAGGACTTTCTACCCTGATCTCCTTCCTTGTTTTGGGGTTGAACTTTGTGTCCTTTGACACTCCCGGTATGATGTAGAGCCGTACCAGCTGATCAGTGATTTTCTGCTCTATGTACATATCTTTGCAGATTCGATTCTTGATGTCGAACCCAGTCTCCTCCAACACCTGGAAAACACAGTACATTTTTCACATTTTTTCACAGTATAGTCAGTTGCGGAAAAGCCCACTAAAAACAAGGGGAGATAGATGTGGGGGGGGACACAAACTCGTTCTGCAGGCATAGTTCACATAGCTCACATAGGTCACCATGCCCCATGCACATGGAGCCACTCGGTTATCAGGGTCCTATGAATTAAAGTATTAGTTATACATGGCTCTTAATCCTTTCAGCAAAAGCAAAATAATGTGACTTACTTCACGCACTGCACAGTCATGGGGAGCTTCATCTTCATTAACCTTCCCCTTTGGAAAGCCCCAGCCTGACTTTGCAAGGTAGCCCTGAACAAGCAGTACCTACAGAGAAAAGACACAAAAGAAACTATCACTTCGATGGGTGGTGAAACGTTTCGTCCTAACACCTGGGAGTCCAGTTGCCATGACTCAACCTCCAGATCCAATATTTATTGTACAGTGACCAAATTCCTCACCTAGCCCAACGAATGAACGTATATGTAATATTTAATTATGTATTTAATGACAATACATATGCAACACTGCAGCTTATATACTGTATGTACACAAAAGTAAATTAGCTGAGATGTTTCCATGATCAGAGACCACCGTGTGTTACATCTTGCCATCATCAAGATGTAACACACAGATTTATTGTTCTTACAATAACACTGTACCCACCAAACCATTAGCTGTTATTAGGGAACAAGACAAGCTGATCAAAAGCATGAAGACATCTTTTTAGTGAATTCACCAAGTCCTTCAAAAAACTGTAAATCAAGTCCTTCAAAAAACTGTAAATCATTTAAATAACTATAAAAAATATGTCTGCGATATTGTTGCAGTGTATGAGTGTGAACAACCAACTCACATTTTCTAGCAATTCATCCAGAATGATTGCTCCATAAGTAGGGACACCCATCTTGTACTCCTTCCACTGTTCGAGGACTTTCTGCACATCCTCTCCATGAGGCAATAGAAATGGACAGTGATGGAAGAGTTTGCAGTTGTCAAGGAAAAGAACATCTAATCTATATCAACCCGAGCACCATGTCTGGCTGTATCAGCCTGAATAGGGGCCAAAAAAGTTGTAGATTGTCATTAAATACATCGCTTGGCTGGCTATTATTACAACATAATATGCTTTTGAATGTGTGTGGTAGATCATATAACATCATATGTATCATTCACACTGAAAGATATCAGCTTTGGCAAAGTCTCTTATTCCACAGTGAGGAGCTCCAGGAGTGTTCTGCACACAGAAGTCCAGGTAGAACCAGTGGGCTAGCTCGATCTGGAAACACACCCGGATTGCATTGTCCCTCTCCTCGCTGGGGATGTGCAGGATGAACCGGCTAGAGAAACACAGGAGAATGGAGATAAAGGATGAGTTCCCACGCTGAGGAAGGGTCTTTAGGAGAAAATAAGCTGTGGGCCCCACATGTATGCTGCGCCCTCTTCATGCATACAGTGTCAATCAGCAGATATGCAACAGGATACCCTTCATTGTGAACTGAACCTAAAAAGACATCCTAGCACTGCCTGCCACTACAGAGACATTCAGAAGTTGTCACATTCATTTGAAATATCCTCTGATGCATTTCTATTCCATTCAGCTGGAAGTAAAAGCATTTCAAACTAAATTTTGGTTTTTCAAACTGTTTAATTTTCAGATTCTGAATTGCTCAATTATGAATTATGTGGGAAGGGTAATCAGAGTTACTTTATCCACCAATATGGCTTTTTAGAGTCAGGAATATAATATCACTTACACAAAATTCCTCTCAGCAAATTGATTGATTAATGAATTATGAAAGGAGTCTGTGAATTTACATGCAGTTGTGCCCCAGATGCCACAGACACAGATCAACAGCAGCTGAGTTATTAACAACAATAAACAATATCGCTGCTCAACTAACAACAGCAATCAGTTCTGCTGCTGAACTACCAACAACAATCAGTACCGCTGCTGAACTAACAACAACAATCAGTACCGCTGCTGAACTAACAACAACAATCAGTACCGCTGCTGAACTACCAACAACAAACAGTGCCGCTGCTGAACTACCAACAACAAACAGTACCGCTGCTGAACTACCAACAACAATCAGTACCGCTGCTGAACTACCAACAACAATAAACAGTACCGCTGCTGAACTAACAACAACAATAAACAGTACTGCTTCTGAACTAACAACAACAATAAACAGCACTGCTTCTGAACTAACAACAACAATAAACAGTACTGCTGCTGAACTAACAACAACAACAAACAGTACTGCTTCTGAACTAACAACAACAATAAACAGTACTGCTGCTGAACTAACAACAATAAACAGTACTGCTGCTGAACTAACAACAACAATAAACAGTACTTCTGCTGAACTAACAACAATAAACAGTACTGCTGCTGAACTAACAACAACAATAAACAGTACCGCTGCTGAACTAACAACAATAAACAGTACCGCTGCTGAACTAACAACAATAAACAGTACTGCTGCTGAACTAACAACAATAAACAGTACCGCTGCTGAACTAACAACAACAATAAACAGTACTGCTTCTGAACTAACAACAACAATAAACAGTACTGCTGCTGAACTAACAGCAACAACAAACAGTACTGCTTCTGAACTAACAACAACAATAAACAGTACTGCTGCTGAACTAACAACAACAATAAACAGTACTGCTGCTGAACTAACAACAACAATAAACAGTACCGCTGCTGAACTAACAACAACAATAAACAGTACTGCTGCTGAACTAACAACAACAATAAACAGTACCGCTGCTGAACTAACAACAACAATAAACAGTACTGCTGCTGAACTAACAGCAACAATAAACAGTAC